>NC_056729.1:260632454-260687454 GCF_019279795.1 Protopterus annectens
ACGTATAGTGTAATCACCTAAACCCAAAGGATGTACAAAAACCGGGTCTGTAAGAATATAAGAACAAAAGTTGCAACTATTACATGGTACTGAAAAACGTTTATGGACATCCAAGTCTCGATGTATTGTCTTGGGGTAGCATAGGAGATTTTCAAGGTTCTTCTTGTTCCGATACATGAACCTAGGTCTATCTCTACTAATCTCTTTGATTTTAGGATCCACTGATAAAACATGCCAGTGTTTGATAAAAATGTCTTTAATAGGACCTATATCTTTTGTGTAATACACTGGAAAAACTATCTGTTGATTCTGCCATTGCAGGCCTGCAGTTGTATGGTCATCATCAGTCCTGGCTAAGTAATAATCATCAGCCCCATCAGAAAAATAGGGCTTGGCTCTATTATCCCTAAGAACTGAAATGTCCTCCATCCCTAGTCCAAAATCAGTCATACTGTAGCTTCATTCCCTCAGCCTGTTCTCCAGGTCCTTCATATCCGTTCTATATGCTGGCATGTTTTATCAGTGGATCCTAAAATCATCCTTTGGGTTTAGGTGATTACACTATACGTGCATGTGGTAATTGTATGTCCAAGAATGTAGTATACATCGCATCCTGTGTAGCCTGTTCAGCATTTTATATAGGCAAAACGAATCGCTGTCTTAGAGACAGGATTCGTGAACATGTCTACTACATTAGGAAGGGCTACTTGCACAATGCGCTTGCCAGACATGTACATGATAGTGGTATAGACCATCATTTTAGATTCAGGATTTTAGAACAGGTTTTTAAAACCCATAGAAGGGGAGACATTGAGAATTATACGGAGGCTAGAGAGACACATTGGATCATTAGGTTCAGATCCGATATGCCACCTGGACTCAATGGTAAAGTCCCCTTACGTCCACTTTTGAAATTGAGGAGGTAGAGATACGATAAATGAATTAGATTTTTCTTGTGTCGACTAGTTTAGAATGACTAGATGTTTATGATGAGCATGATAAGTTTTATTTATTATTTATTATTTTTTATATTTTTTATATGTTATTAGTTTTTAAATATTTGATTTATGTGTACACTATTTAGTAAGCATCAACTACAGCGTTTTTTATATATATGCTTTTAATGATTTGTTTCATATGATGTGTTTTTCATTGCATATGCTTTGATGCTTTAGGAGGTGTTTTAACATGGGCTGATACAGCTTTAAGTAATATCTGTTAGTTTTGCGCCTTTTTGTAGATTTAAAAGTTGAAGATTGTTGGTTTACTTGTATTAAGGTCTGAGGAAGCTACTAAGTGAAAGCGCTAACCTATTCACATTGCAATAAATATTTCTTTTTACCATTGGAGAGTGTTGGATTATTTTGCATTTATGGACTTGGAGTTATTTAGCTTATGGGAAGTTACATCAGCGTTTTTCACCCCTTCATTGCTTTGCTCTACTGTTGTGTATTTATTTACTTGACTTTTGCTGTTTGCATTAGAGCATTAACTCCGTACGGACATTTTCGTTATTTGATGTTCTGTTTATTGTCGTGACAAGGTTTAGGTCCCTAGAGCATGTAGCTCAGAGGGATTGGGATTTCTTTAAGTGGAGCATGTCCAACAGCTCTGGGTTTGACATAGCTTTGTATGTCCATGAGTAATATAATTGCTTTTAATACATATTATAACCTGTACAGTCCATGTAAGATAACATTAATTTTAATAGAGTGTTTGATGTTAGATAAAGGATATAGTAGATAGTAACTTCTTAGTTACTTTTAGATATGTACCTGTATAATTAACTTCATAGTACAGTCAAACATACTGCAACAAATGATTGTAAACAGCCAGAACCTTTTTTATGAGCTTTTATGACTTGTTCTTATGAATTCCTTATGACTTGTTTTAAACATTATTGTTATAAACTTGCAACCTATGAAACCATATTTGTAGCACTAGCACTTTAAAACATTATTGGTAAACTAATCATAGTAATTACCAGCATACGTTTGTATTTAAAAGATGCATTTGAACAAAGTATTTTTGTCTGAAGAAGTTCGACTACTAAGTGGAACGAAAAACGCATGCAGCGTTTCACGTTTACTTGGTGTGTTTGTCTTATTGTTACCAGTGGGCGAGCTATTTGGTGAATAAAACTAAGGTTTTTAAATACTCTTATACTGGTGCAGAGGTTTCGTTTTTGCTTCACCGGTTTTTCCAGCTTGTGACATTTCCTGGTTTGCTGCTTCATTTTTGAGCTCTGGGTTTGACATAGCTTTGTATGTTAGGCAGAGATCACCTCTGAGTAGGTGATACGCAACAGAGTAAAGCTGGAGTTTTTTGAGACAGTCTGCGTAGGCCATCTGTTTGAGGCTGGTAATCCTCTTTGTGAGGTATTTCTGCGGCCTTTCCAGTTGTTGTCGATGTCTTGTGAGGTACATACCAAAAGGGGTGTTGTGCTCTATAATGGGTCTAATGAGTGTCGAGTAGAGGGGAACAATGACCACTTTTTTTCTGGATGAGAAACCTTTTGTGATGAGGTGTGCCACATAGAAGGATTTCCTGACTACTGTGGTGAAGTGATTATCAAACGAGAGACTACTGTCCACCTGTGTCCCAAGGTCTCTTATCACACTTTCGGTGTTAAGTATACTACCGCCTATGTTGTAGTTCATGGGTACACACTTGCATGTTACACCAGCTACAGTGCACTGATTGGCAAATATAGTTTAACCTATATTGTATCATTACATTACTACTTTTAACAGTGCTTTTCCAAGTAAGAGTAGATTGCAGATTGTAGTACTGGATCCATACACCCCTGCATGCAAAGCTCGACTCTTGAGTACTGACTATATTTTCTTGGTGTTTGAGCTGTATGTTTTTATATATCTCCTATTGGGTATTGATCTGATATGTTGATATTAAATGTAGACTACCATGTTTTTTGGACATGTCATTGAGGACTGCTGTCATGTAGTAATGGCATACCTTTCAGTTTCAGACATCTGTCTTTCAAAACATTCATCCTAATGCATAACCTGTTGGCTGTCTACTTTCTGTCTGTCTGCTGTACAGATGTGCAGATGTCAAGTATTGCTACGGCCATACCACTATGCAGATGCCCACATTGTATTGTGCTGTGGTCCTGGACACTGCTGCTAGTTCCAACATATGGGGACATTCCTTAATGTGGGCCTTGCACCTTTTCCTTGCCTGTGTGAGGGACATTACAGAGGTGGTGGCCTACAGATTCACATATGGTAGGTGGCAATAAGTCACAGGACAGGACATGTGGAGACAGCCAACCAACATGGGGGACATATACCCAGATTTGTGGACAGATTCTATGTCATCAGTGCTGTTATACACATGGTGGATTGATAGATTGACAGGGTTTATGTGGACCTGCATTTAGTGAGTTGCATCACGACTCACAGTGATGTGCCTTTGACATACCTCTCCACTGGCATGCTGTCCATAGTCTGGCCACATGTCTGCCTGTTATGTTTTGTCTGTTGCCCAGACAGTTGGTGTCCTTGGTAAATCAGTCATAGACTCTGAGGAATACAGTCAGTAAATACTCACATCTATTGGTATTACCAATGTCATTTTCCTCATAAAGGATGTTACAACAAACCCAGTGACATCTTCAACTGTCTCAACGTATGACAGCAGTATGTCCAATCTACCCCTGTGTTTGTGCCTCTTTTCCCACCTAGTGATATAGGGGTTGATGCTTAGCTTAGTGAGTTATTGCATGATTCCTGAGTGAGGAATGTTATCAGCGGCTTTGGCCAGGTCAAGGTAGGCTGTATGTGCTACCTTGCCTTCATCCACAGCTCAGGTGACTGACGCCAAGAAGTTGACCAGGTTGAATGAGCAGGTATGACCTACCCTTCACAAAAGTAAACTGCGTGGGATCCTGAGTCTGCAGATTCCTATATCCCTGTTTATTAGGTGCATGATGATGCATTCCATGCTTCACATAACAGACTTGTCAGGCAGTTGGGGTGGTATTTCCCAGGGTCTGTAGTCACACATTGTTTGTGGAGAGGGGTGACTGTAGCAGTGCACAATTCAGTAAGGACAAAGCCTGTGGTGAGGCTGTGTTAGAACAGGGCACACAGGTGAGGTGCCAGGTCACTCTGTAGTTCATGTAGAACACAGCCAGGGATACTGTCAGGTCCCATAGAAGCTGTATTCTTGACCTTGGACAGTGGCATTTTAACATGTGCTGCAGTAATACTGGGTGCCTGACAGTGTACTGGTATTGTGATTGGTTCTATGGGGGGAGAGAGGGATAAAGTTTGCACTCAAGATGTCAGCCAGTATATTGGCATTATTTGTTGGCTCGGTCTGGGAGGCACCATTGTCTAGTAGCTCAGAACAAATCTTGGTATTGCCATGGAGATTCTTTACATAACTGTATGAGGCCTTGTGGTTGTCTTTACTATGTGCTCCAATTCTGTTCTCACAGCTAACTTTGTAGTATTTGATGAGGGATCTCAACTTTTAATTGAGGCTGATAAGAGTTTATTTCCAGTCTTGGGACTTCACCTTATTCCATATCGGTTCCCTCCTTCTGTTGTACAGTTTATTTATGACAGAGGACCACCAGATAAGCATCCTTTTTTTGGAGGTGAGGGTCCTGGTTGTATTGGGTATGGTGGTATCCATGCATTTGTGTACATGTTTATAGTGCATTGTTGTTTGATTCAGCTGCCACACAACTAGTCTCCATTTGCATGGCTGCCATGAGTTTAGCTACCTTTGTTTTTATGAAGCCATAGTTAGCTTTGGAAAGGCTTTTCATGGTGGTTACCTGTGCAGGGAGGGTGGGAGGGCTTTGGATTTCCAAAGGTGATTAATTTGTGTTCAGATATAACAAGGGAGGAGTTGACTTTTGGTGTAGATTAACAGTCGCCCATGTTAAGAAGTACCAGGTCGATGTGATGGGCATGTGCATCGGTTCATGAGTAGCTTTCCCAGTTAATGGTGGGGTAGTTGAAGTCAACCTGTATGAGAGTGTTATGTTGGACACTAATATTCTCCATGGTTTTTAGGGACATGGAGTATGAGTCTTGGGACATGTTTGGGGACTTATAGCAGGCTACAACCTGAACCACTGTCTTACCTAATGTTACCTATGCCTGCAGGATCTGTAATGCATAATGTTGGTCTACCACTCAGGAGGTGTGTGCATCCTTAATGAATATGAAAATACCACCACCTTTGGAGCTTCAGTCCAGGTTCTGCAGCCAAAAGTTGTGGAATGAGTTATAGGCAGGTAGTGCAGGGGTGCTTCCTGCTGGCTTTAACCAGGTCTTTGTTACATAACAGATGGCATTGTTCCCCATTTTAAGGAATACTTCCAGGGAGTGCATTTTCAGATTTAGACTTCTAGTGTGCAGCAGCATGACCCTCTGATAGCATGTGTTTGTAGCTGTCATATATTCCTGTATATTTATGTATACAAGTACATATATTTATATATATATATATATATATATATATAGTTATATATATGTATGTATTTATTTACCTTTCTATATATATGTATGTATGCATATATGTGGATATAAATGTGGATGTATCTCTCTCTCTCTCTCTCTATATATATATATATATATATATGTATTATGTATAGATTTGTCCACATACATGCATCGTGATACATATATACATGTATATATAGAGTACCTGACTGATTCTACAGACTCCTTTCCCCACTGTTGAATGACTGTACTAACTTGATACGTTTGGAATGCCATTACTATTTTTTAGAGCTCAGATGGTGTAATGATATGTTGCTTTGATCGTAGTTTACATGGCCCTGGGTTCAAGAGTTGGCAGGCCTTATTATTTTGTTGCAAGGCAGAACCATTCTGCTGGGGAGGAAGGGATAAGGGCAATAATTAAAAGAGGTCCCTAGCTTGCGCCTCTTCATCCCCATTTAGACAGCCTTTGGTCAGATTTGTTGCAGTAAGAGGTTCAGAGTGTGGATCTGATATCCTACTGCACTACACACACACACACACACACACACACACACACACACACACACACACACACATATATATATATATATATATATATATATATATAAAATATATATATATATACATATATACACATATATGCATATATATATATATATATATATATATATATATATATATATATATATATACATAGGTTCATAGGTGTGTACTAGGCTAATAGCCCTGGAGCCTTTACAGGCCTAGCCCATAGGATCAGCCTGGCATCGTGCCACCCAACCTTAGTTCCCAGTGCCTTTGTCAAAGTAGAACCACTGGAATGATCCCTGGGGTGAATTTTCCATTTTCCATCCACTCATCAAGATTTCTCTTGAAGAGGGCCAGTGAGGTGCTCTGTTTGACATCTATGGGAAGTCTATTCCATAGCATGGACAGTCTCTGGGTTATAAACCTTTCCCTCCAGCACATTCTGTTGATTGTGGTAATGAGGTTGAGGTCTCTGGAGTGTGTGGTGCGGAGGGATTGGGATTTTTTTAGATGTAGCATTTCTAATAGAGCTGGGTGAGACATGGCTTTGTAAGGCAAATAGAGATCACCTCTAAGTAGGAGATATGAGACAGGGAATAGTTGGAGTTTTTTGAGTCTGTCCATATAGGACAAGTGTTTAAGCCCTAGAATCCTCTTTGTGAGTAACTTTTGCAGCCTCTCCAGTTGTTGCAGGTGTCTAGTGAGGTACGTGCCAAATGGGGCATTGCACTCGATGATTGGCTTAATGAGGGAAGAGTAGAGGGAGACAATGAACTCTTTCTTCCTGGATGCAAAACCCTTAGTAATGAAATGTGCCCCATAGAAGGACTTTCTGACCACAGTGGCAATGTGTTGGTCGAAAGAGAAGTTGCTGTCAACCTGTGTTCCCAGATCTCTTGAAACACCTTCCGTGTTCAGTGGACTACCATCAATGTGGTAATTCACAGGAACTGGGTTTTTCCCCAAAGGGGCTGATGACACATTTTTTGGCATTGAGCTTAAGGCCATGGTTCTGGCACCAGTAGTTGGTCTCAGTGAGGCCTTTCTGTAGGATGTCAACATCACTTTGGGAGTTAACAATAGCTCCCAACTTGCAATCGTCTGCTAACTTTGTCATCCAAAGTCGCTTCATGTTGGCCTGGACTTCAAAGAAGTATATACCAAACAGGAAAGGAGCCAAGACTGAATCCTGTGGGACTCCACTCGTGACTGGTCGGCAGTCTGACTTGGACTACTTTCACAGTGCGGGTTCTATCTGTGAGCCAGTTTGCAACCTACCTAGTGATATAGGGGTTGATGCCTAGCTTAGTGAGTTTTTCTATGATTCCTGAGTGGGGAATGGTATCAAAGGCCTTGGCCAGATCAAGGTAGGCTGTATGAACCACCTTGCCTACATCCACAGCTCTCTCTCTCTCTCTCTCTCTCTATATATATATATATATATATATATATATATATATATATGGGAGCCCTTCATTTGTTCGAACTTTCAAATGTTCAAAACTCATATGGCTGACACCATATAAGCGAACATTTGAAAGGCTGAAAAATGATAGCGGAGATCCCGCTAGAGAGTGGGACTGGGAGATTCCCTTTTCCTGCACTGTAGTGCAATCTCAGAGTGAGAATATTTAAGTAGCAGGGGGTGTGGGGAGTGCAGGGGTCTTGCCCCCCTGCATAACACAATTTTACTGTGTTTACAGGTAAGTAAATGGTGCTATTTCAGGATATCGGTCTTTCGGAATGTCAATCATATGGTGTCAGTCATATGAAAGTCGGCATTCTGAACAGTCAACATTCTGAGGTTGACCTATATATATATATATATATATATATATATATATATATATATATATACACTCACATATATACCTTTTCCCTACTGGTGAATGACTGTGCTGCATGATATGTTTGAATAAACATTAGATATGTGTTCAGCTCAGATGGCTTAGTGGTAAATTGCTGTGACTATGTTATGATGCAGGGTCCTGGGTTCAGAACTTGCAATGGCGGATTATTTTGTTGCTGGGTAGAACTAGGGCTGTTGGATACAGAGTGATTAAGACACTATTAAGCAGTTGTAAGCAGGTTTGCGTGGGTTTGCGGGGTGGTAAACAATGCTAACTTTCGGTTAAATGTACTTAGTTAGCCTTAAAAGTGCTTAATCTGTGTAGGCATCACTTAGCACCATGCAAACAGGCTTAGTCCCACTTACCAGTGCACAAATCCCCTTAGCTATGCTAAATCTTGCTTAAGCTTTAAATTTCATTGACACCTCATGTTTAGGGCTGCTGCACTACCTTGGTTAGCATATATATAATAATATTCACTACGTATTTATGAAAAATACATTTTAGTTGTGTTTCACATATGAAAATTTATGAATTGCTGTGGGGCTCAAACCATGACTAACTGTATGCAAGGTGAATGCTCTAACTCATTTCACTTTCACTACTAGTATTGTGTATATTTCTATTTAGCTCCTTTTGATGTTTAAACTCTGCTATGCATAGCTACACAATGGGCACACCCAGTCAGCTACACTTAAACTTTATTGCACACAGGAAAAAAAAAATAAGGAATATATTTTAAATATTGCTATTAGACACTTAGAACATTGATAGAATAATAGGGTTTGGATTAGCACAAATGTTTGAGGATGTAGAGTCTTAAACTCAAATATTTGTTATTATTTAATGACTATAGTTCCCAGCTATTTGCCAGACAGGTGTAGATTTTAGGAGGAGCACACCAAAAATATGAAGCAGAAATCTGGACATTCTGCGAAAATCTGTAATGTTGAGAGGTATGTCTGTGTCTTATTTTCTCCACAGACACTAAAGTGTCCATGGAGACTTTCATTCATTTTGAATTGTTGAACGGCAATTCTCGAGTGCAGGGTGTGTGTGTGTGTGTGTGTGTATTGTGACAGCACTGCTCTTTGACATGCCCCCTGCACTTGCACACAGAATCATGTCCAGTTTAGAGCATGGCAGCAGATCTTCATACATATGCATGGTGCACTGCCGTGCTGCATGGGAACAGTCCCTTCCATGCAAGAATAAGCTTTTCTTGCATGGAGGTTTGCTGAATCCAGGGGGATGTTGAGTGATTTTTAGGAAACAAGAGTAAACACTGCATGGTGTTCTTGGACAAATTCATAAACTGTATAAAGGATAGCAAAGTATATTTGTATAAAAAGATCACACATATTAAAATAAAGTATCAAAACTGTACTAAGCAATGTTCATACAATTTCCAGTTATTTACTGGGGGTTGGTACTTTCTCATTGCAAGAAAGAACAAATGTAACTAGCTTTATTATACAAAATGACAGACCATTTTAGTTGAGTGCTTTTAATGCTTCTCTGGAAGACTGTTCAACTTACGTTGAATGAGCATTGTTAAATTTCAACAACATTACTAATTGGGCCCTATTGGAAGTTTGGGTGAATAATGAAAATCCTGCCATTACTGTAGCTACTGCAATTAATCCTGGATTAATGAAGATTTTTGCCTTTCCCAACACACTCAACTTAACTATCATATGTTTACTAACAGATGAGGTTTAGGAATTAGTGAGGAAAAGTGGTCTTACTGGTAAAAATCAAGGCAATCATGGAGGTGAATCTGATAAAGAAAGAATACCTCAATGGACAAAGAAGGTAGCAACAGGCTTTCTACTCAGATTATATGAGGTGGTCTCACTAAACTCTTTGTAGGTGTATTATATATTCTTCCTCCTTCCTAGAGAGATGCTGGGGATTAACCCAGAACCTCATACAGGCAAATCCTATTACTACTTCTAAGCCACATATCTGTCTGCTCAGATAATCTTGATTTGGTACTTTAGAAAATGGCTCCTGAAGCTCACTTCAGGCAAATGGGGACTGAAGGAGTCAAACACTCGACTACAGAAGTACCTCGCTAACTGCTCATGACTTTAATCCCCTGCACTAACTGACAGACAAACTTAATCATCTGGGTTTACTGCCAGGCAGCCATAAACCTATACGCAAACTGTCAGACTGGTCCCTGTTTTTTCCTGCAGTTGCTTGTAAGTGGTTCTTATGTAAGCTAACCACAGCCCAGGACCACTGTTTCCACTACTTTGTTTTATGCTTGTGTGGGGGAGCATGGACTCTGTGCAGATATTCAAATGAACAAAATCCTGTATGTAAAATAGTCATGAGTCATACTACTTACAGTGTGTGTGTGTGTGTGTGTGTGTGTGTGTGTGTGTGTGTGTGTGTGTGTGTATGTATATGTATATCTATATCTATCTACCTATCTATCTACAGTAAACTCTCAGTTAACTGGAACTCAAGCAACTAGCACTCTCAAGCAACCGGCAAAAAAAAAAAAAAAAAAATCGAAGAAATACAATACAATTTTGATGTGTTGTACTTTCTGTCCCCCCCTCCCCCACAGAAACATACCTTACGTTTTTAGAGTTTTAAAAAGGAAGATAGGAATAAATTTCCTCTCTCCCCAACCTGAGAACAAGTCAAATCAAACAAATACTATAGGGTACAGTATTAGTCAGGCCTATTTTAAATATGAACTCTCAAGCAACCAGAAACTAGTTATCCAGCATCTATCAATCCCCTTGGATGTCGGTTATTTATTATTTATTTACTTATTTTATTTACATTTCTTTACTGGGAAATTCCAACTGGACACAGGTCCTTTTTCAGCAGAGGCCCAGGGAGAAAAGCTCCACAGAACAATAAATGAGTAGAAGAGTACATGAAGAACAATTGAATATACATACAATAGCAAATAATGCACACTGCAGCAAACATTAGCTATTTATACAATATAAAACATAGTAATTAACAGATATACCAATATCTAGTTAGAGGCTGGGATTAAAGGTCGGGTGTATATATAGATAGTACTAAGCTCAAATGGATACTGTTCTAAACTCATAAACCTAAATCTTATATACAAATATTGCACTAAACTCAAACAGATATAAAGCAGATGCTCTGCATGAAGGTGGAATAAGCTAGTAGGGCTAATGGGATGGAAGGGGAAGATACTGGAGTAAGAGAGGAGACTGAGTGAGTAGTATATGTGGCAGTGAGAGGAAACTAGGTGTACGTCAGTTGGATATGTATTTGGGGATGAGATGAAGTGAGGTGTTATAACAGGTCTGAGAGATTGAGTGAGGAGGGAAGGTGAGCCACAGCCTGCAGAGGAAGGAATGCAATGATCAGATGGTGTGAGGCAGGGTGGCTAGGGGAGGGGGGAGAAAGGGGAGGTAAAAAGGAGGGTTACTAGTCGGGACTGGTGTATGGGCATATCCAGAAACTTTTTAAGTGAATTTTTAGTGCAGTCTTGAAGTGATTGCAAGAAGGTAATGTGGTTATAGAAGGGTTGAGATTGTTCCATAATCTGGATATGAAGCAGGAGAATAGTGCTTCTCCTGCTGAGTTCTTGGGTTTGGTCACTAGAAGTAGATTTTTGCTGCTGGAGTGTAGTGGTCTAGTGGAGCAGTAGGGCTGGAGAAGGTTCTGAAGGGATGGGGCTTTAACAAGATAGTTTACTAACTTGTGGGAGAGAGAGAGAGAGTTGATTCAGGTGAAGAAGTTCAGGGAATTCAAGCCAGTTAAGTTCTCTAAGTGAGATACAGTGGTGGCTGCGATAAGATGCAGCAGTGGCAAACTTAGCAATGTTATTGTTGCAAGCCTCAGGCTTGTTTAGATATGTTTGTCTAAGGTAGGTAAGTATAGGAGAGGCATAGAGTAAAGTGGAGATTAGGTGGGAACTGGCAGCAGAAATTCTGTCTTGGTGAGGAATTGTTTGTTTCTGTACAATGCACCTATTTTTTTCTGAACCTTTTTTATGGTAAGAGAAATGTAAGTGTCATATCCGAGATTGTTACCATACCCTACACTATGTAGTTTGATGTGTTCTGCTGGGGAGATGATGGATTTGTCTTTGGCTAGAATATTAAAGTGGGGGATAACTGGGCTAGATTTAGTGGTTTGGAAGATAAGGAGTTAAGTCTTGCTCGGGTTGAGTAATAAATTGGGATTAAATAGCCAGCTTTCTACAGATTAAAAGGCTTCTTGTGTGATCTTGTGAAGTTTAGGTATAGTTAGGGCTGAGCAAATGAGAGTGGAGTCATCTGCATACTATATAAGAGAAGCATGTTTGGTGGCTGGTAATAGATCATTGGTGAAGAGTGAAAATAGTAGGTAACCAAGGATGGAGCCTTGGGGAACATTGAGTGTTACAGGAAGTCGAGGAGATTGGTGGCCAGTTAGATAGCTGTGAAATCAATCAGTAGCTGATTGGGGAAAGTATAGGTTATTGAGAACTGAGATTAGTAGTTTGTGTGAGAGTTTACTCTCTCTCTCTCTCTATTTTATATATATATATATATATATATATATATATATATATATATATATATATATATATTAATTTATTTAAATTTGTATACAGGGGTAGTACACTGGTCACAAGAAGTGACCATTTGCAGGCATAGCCTGTATAGAACTTCACAAGTACAAAAAGATTAATATAGAATATAAGTAATGTACAATTCAAGACAAAATGAGTAAATATACTATGGTAACTGTGGTGTTAATGTAAAAACAATCAGCAGAATGTCGGGAGAAGATTAGGGTGAGGAGAAAGTATAGAAGTAGGAAGAAAAGAAGCAGAGGATGCCAGAGAGATATGTATAGTATAGGGGCAGAGTACGTGTGAGTGGTTTAGGTGATGTTCCCTGTTTGTGGGCAGGTGCATTTGATGTGTTGTTGGATGTAAATGATTAGTTATTTTCTAAATGTAGACAGACTGCAGTTTTCTTTGATGGTTTGAGGAATGGATTGCCAGAGGAGGGGGGCAGTCATTGGCAAGGCATGAGTGGTGTAATGTTGTGAGTATCTAGGGGTGAAGAGAGAATCTTGAGATACATACACTAGTTAATTGATTGACAGGACATGCGTTGTAGTGAGACAGATACTTGAGAAGAAGCTAGAGCTAGAAATGTGGAAAAGAGTCCAAATGGGCATTCCTAGACTTGGAGAAAGTATATGACAACAACCCAGGAAAGCTGATCTGGGTAGTCCTGCAGTGGTTTGGAGTCCCAGAAACACTGATAGAATTAGAGCAAGCTATGTACAAGGACCCAATGACTCAAGTATGAACAGTGTTTGGCCATACAGAGATGTTCCCAGTGGGAGTGGGTGTTCATCAGGGTTCAGCTATGATCCCACTGTTGTTCATAGTGGTGATGGACTACATTAGCAAACAGGCCAGAGAATCCAGGTCAACAAAGTTGCTTTATGCAGATGATGCGGCATTATAGGCAGATTCTGAGCAATAACTTCTGCAAAGGGTAGGAGTATGGAGTAGAATGCTAAGCTGAAGGCATGTGGGATGAAACTGAGTACAGATAAGACAGTTGTATTGGCAGAAAATGGGAGAAATCATGAGAAGCAGAAAATTGAGATAGAAGGTAAAGCAGTGGAACAGGTTAACAGCTTCAAGTATCTGGGAGGGGTGGTTGAGGATAAGGGAGGTCTGAATGAGGAGGTTAAAACTAGAACAAAGGGGCTGCAGCCAACTGGCAGAGTGTCATGGGTAGTGTATGCCAGAAGAATGCCAAAGAAGCTGAAAAGTAAGCTGTATGACCAGTACTAGTGTATGATACAGAAATCTGGGTGGTAAAGGCAGAACAGTTGAGGAAGCTAGAGGTGATGGAGGTGAAGTGCCTGAGATAGGTGGTAGGATGCACACTGTGGGACAGGCAAAGAAATTAGGACATAAGGGCAGAAGCCAAAGTAGCTCCAATTAAAGAAAAGGTCAAAGAGAACAGATTATGGTGGTTCAGGCATATGTGCAGAAAAGCAGAAGACAGTATGATGAAGAAGATTTGGGATAGACAGAAAGAAGGCAAGAGGAAATTAGGGTATCAAGCAAAGAGCTAGAGAGATTGCATGAGAGAAGATGTGCGTCAGTCAGGCATGAGTGTCAAAGAAGGTAAGAGAGTGGCATTGAGCAGGGAGAGATGGTAGCAAGTGACACAACACCCCAACTCCATGTAGAAAATGAGAAAAAGTGGTCTATTGCTGATGATTTGTGATGTTTAAAACAGAGAACTCTATCCCTAAGAATTCATAGCTGCTGACATCTCATAACGGGGGACAGTATACTTGGAAAACAGTTTTGGGCAGTGTACTGCAATAAAGAAAGAATGGCTGTGGATTATAACTGTGGTGACCTAGTCATCTTCTTACAAAAGAGGAATCCAGATGAATCTAATGAGATGATTTCCTTAAAAGTAGAGGTATTTCTATTTTCTTATAACATATCTCACCTCCAGGCTCATTAAGCAAGATAACAACCTAGAACTTCTCCATATCCAAGTTACTATGATGAGTATCCCTTGTCACATCATAGCTAACTACTAGCCCCCCTCTATTATCTTCCTTGGCCCATACCTCCTATATAATCAGTATGGAGTATTAAACCAAATACCATTGTGCAGGGATACTTCAGCTATCCCTCCATAAACTGGGAAATTCTCCAGGGAGACTTCAACTATCCCTACATAAATTGGAGACTTCTATATCCTAAAACATGTATGTACAGTTGTTTCTGGACTAAATCAGTATAAACTGTCTGGACCAGTTAGTCTGCCCCCTAATGAAGGGTGAAAAAATCCTGAATTTGTTCCTGTGGGGTGGCTCTGCTCCCCACCATGGTAAACCCCTCCAGAATAAGACCACATGCTAGTCACATTTATAGTAAGACTGAAACTTGAAACATCCTCCATCACCTTGGCATTCAGAGACTATGCAAAGACTAATTTACTACAATATAGTGATAACCTGGCTAAAGTCAAAAGTCCCCTCCACCTCAATGACCTCACTGCTTATGCAGAATTATTTACTGTCAAATTATAAGTGCATGTAAATAGCTGCATAGATATATTTCCCCCTCAGAAATAAATATAAAGCTAAATTACAAAATAAACCCCTGTGGGGGACCCCTAATATAAAAAGTCTCTATAACAAAATAAAAAAAAAATAATTGCATGCAAAAATAAATCTAACTCTCAGGAAGACAAAAATTTGATTGCTAAACTAAAATAGGAACTCCAAATCCTGATAAAATCAATCAAAGGCAGATATGAGAAAAAAATAGCCACCTAGGCAAAAAATAACCACAAAGCCTTCTTTAAGCTTGTTATAAATCCAAAAAACAATGCCTAGCATTGTGCACAGCTAATAGTAAATGATGACCCAAAGGACATTAGGCAGTCTAGTGGCCAACAAATTAATCTCTAACTTTATCCCTCCTCTAGTACTCTCAGATAAAATATCCACGTCTATGCCTCTCAAATCTTCCAAGAACAAGTCTTCAAAGCCCTATCTAGGGCCAGGAAAACTACATCTATGGTTATACCTCCCACATGTCCATGATTTTCAGGAATGCCCCTGATTTTGTCTCTTATTTTAGCTATAGCTCTCTTAATCCCTCCTAAAATAGATGAATTTGTGAGAACAGGTGGTGAATTACACTTAATTAACAACAACAATACTTTAGAAACTGTATTGATATTATGTCAATGTTTCAAGTTTATAGTACTAGTACATTTAAAGTGTCCCTGGTTGTTCCTGATTATTTCTGAATTTGATCCTGATTCCTATGAGAGTTGTCCCTGAGTCATTGAAAGCTATGTCTTATGGGGCTGAATAATATACCAGGTGAACAAATCTAGGAGGGGCCAGATGGCAGGGGATCTATCGAATGGTCAGAGACTGGCCAATTCCTGGGTGGAGTAGGAGAGGTCAATCGAATTGATGCAGGAGATGGTAGAGTGCATTGATCTGGAACAAAGGTCATTTCACGTTTCAGGTACTGTGTCTATTACGTCTCATTTTGATTTTAATATTTACAACTATACTGATATGTACATTGGGCCAGAACACTACAGCTTGTTTCTTAAAGGGTTTATGTTACTACCCTCAACCTGGGCTAATGTGGAGAGCACTCTCATAGATCTTAAACTCTTCACTAGAAAACTGAACTTTAACATTTTATTCGGAGATTCTTCAATGTCGACCCACCCTTCTGATTACTGGAAAAAAAAGGGTTGCAAATCCCCCCTCTACCCTGGTTCATAGGTGTTTGCAAGGGCCTTTTTAAGCCTTGCCATGCATCCCAAATCTCTAATAAGTTCTGATACCCTTGATAAGTGTAAGCAGGGGTTTGTGAGATGAAACATTTTCGTGATGTTTTTCCTAGGGGGAAAATGCTTGGCTATCATTGGGGATTTGCCTTTTTCCCCACTCTATTGTGATCTTGGAGTTGGTATATTTAGTTGTGGGGGGGGGGTAGGACACAACCCACCACCTTTGTGGGTTTTAAATTTTGTGAAGTGTTTGACATTTGTTAGGCTGGCCAAGTGTTTTTTTCCCTAGGAAAAAATTTGCTAAAACGTCCGTTCAATAGGTCAAGCTTTTGACAATTAGTATTTGACAAAGAGGTGTTCAATAAAGAGGTTTTTTTTTGCTGAAGTGATGTAGACCCCAACATTACAGTCAGGGGTGTGCATCACTCTCCCAAATTAGTGAGGAGAGTGCTGCACACCTTGGGAGTGCCTTGAATATATTTGAAAAAGCCTCTAAGAGAGGTATAAGGGGCCTGCTAGATGATAGCAGCAGGGAAGGCTTTTATAATTTATCTAAACACGACAGAGATATCTTATACAGTATCACAAAGAACAAGAGTATCAGGTGTATGAAGCCCGATAATTGTGGAGGGTTGGTGAATATGGACCACTTGGAGTATATTGACAGAATGTTTACACTATTGAATGATGAATCTGTGTAAAGTGTGGTCTCAATTAATGAGATCAACAGAGATGAACTGCTGTTGTTTGACACCGTGTCCCAGGGGTGACTTCCTTAAAGGTCATCATCTTATAATTCCAAAAATCTTTGGGATCCCAAAAATCCATTCAAGTATTTCAGACCCCCATATGCAGGCAACTGTTGCAGCTGGGGGCTCCGTGACTGAACAACTGGCAAAGTTTATTGATTAATAACTAAAGGATCTTTGTGGTAAATTCAACCACATTATTTCTGATTCTTGGGGTCTGTTGGATAGCTCAGAGGCATTGAATGTGGAGATGAATTTTTGTTGGTAAAATGTGACATTCAGAGCCTCCATACCATTATCCACCATAGAGAAGGGCTGGAATGGTTGCAAGAGATGGTTACCAGATATGGATCTCTCTCGGACATTAATAACATGCGGTTTGTAATTTCATGAAATTGGTGCTGCAGAACAATTTTCTTTCATTTGAAGAGAATATTAGAAGCAGTTGAAGAGTGTAGCTATGAGGGGGGGGGTGTGCCCCACATTTTTGCCAATATGGTCTTGTTGAGATGGGAACTGGAAATGGTTTTCAAGCTAGGTCTCTTTTCACATTGTGTGTGATATATTTACTACCTGAATGATATTTTCATCATCTGGTTGTTAAGCAGAGCCCAGGTTGATGACTTTATCATGCAATTGGAAGCATAATTGTTCCTCAAATTTACCTACAGTGTGGATAAAAGCTGTGTCAGTTTCCTGGGTATTGAAATTCAAATGAACATGAATGGAGGTTTTGCTGCTTCCATTTTTTAGAAAGTGAATATTTTGTAACAGTTTTTTGTATTTTACCAGTTGTCACCCCTTTCATCAAAAGAAAGGGGTTGTCAAGAGACAGTTCATCAGGATGTATTGTCTTACATCTGATGGTGGAACCTGTATTGTGCAATTTGACAAACTTAAATTTATGTTCCTGGCTTGAGGGTACCCCTATACACTGATTTATAACTGTATCATCAGGTCCTTCATGACAAGGAAGATAAATAGGCACCTATTATTAGTAAGGGTTTAAAACAAGATCTGACTTTATTGGGTGATGTGGGGTGTAAAGCTGAACAGAGGCAAGACCTACATTCTAATATGACTTTGCACTATTCTGTTGATGCTAAGGGCATTCATAACATTGTTTGTAACAATTGTTTTTTTTTTGCTTCAATGTGATGAGTTAAAATCATTGTTTTCATCTCCATCAAGCTTCAGTTTTAAAAATAAACCAAACATTGAGAAGATCTTGGAGAGGCCTTTGGAAACTGTTTTCCTGACAACAAAATGTTGGCGGTTTAAACAATAGCCTTTCTTTGAAACCAGTCCAAAGGGTCCATTATATAAGAACATTTTGGACCTTAAGCCACAAGTTAAATTTAACTGTAACAGTGAGAGGGTGGTCTATCTTGCAAAATGCTGCACCTATACTGCATTTTATGCTGACAAAACTAAAAATGCCTTAAACAGAAGGGTCTATCAGCATCACTACAGTGAAGAATGATAATAAGAGTGCTTTGACAAGGCCTATCTCAATTTGTGCTGACATTACTTGATTGAAATTTCTTGTGTTAGAGAAAATTGCTGCAGGTGCTTATTGTGGTGACTGGCAGAATTGGTTATTGCAAAGAGAGATGTACTGGCAGCTTTATTTGAATGCTGCCAATTCTCTTGATCTAAATGAATGTGTGTCTATTGTGAGTGAATTGAAGCTAAGAGCTTCCAAACTGTAAAATTTCTTTTGTGTTTAGAGTGTATTGGGCCTTTAAATGCTTTGTTTTTCTAACAATTTTTTACACCCTTTTGCATCATTGGTTGTTTCTGAGGGTGTATAATGATGACATTTTCTATAAGTTTGTGTCTTTTGACTTTTCCCGGTTAGGGGTCGCCACAGCGGAACTCCGGTCCGCTAATGATTGGCAGTAGATTTTTACATGCTGGCTTGCCAGGCCTAATGCACAACCTTCACCGAAGGAATGCTCATTCACGCATGTCGCCACACAGAAGATGCTCTAACTGAGAATCGAACGGGCAACATCTAACTGTGAGGCGACAACGCTACCACAGCACCACCACCACAGCATGGTTCCTTTTCTTGTATGACATAGTTCTGAAGAAGTCATAAAGACAAAAGCACTAAACTGTGTAGTTTTAACCTGTTAAATACACCTATAATTGACTCATGGCTTCCTGGTTGGTTGATTGTTCTTTCCTTACTTGAGTTTTTTACATACCAGTTTCAGGGTTTGCACAGAATTTTTTTTAATACTATGAGATCTAAAATAGTAAAAGAGTAATTGTGATATCTGAAATCACTAACATGTTCCACAAATTGTTGAGCAATGCAGTGTTGCAGTGGTTAACATTGTCACCTCACAGCAAAAGGTTCTCCGGTTTGATTATCAGCTGGCATGCCTTCTGTGTAGAGTTGGCATGTCCTCTCTGCTTTTACATGGGTTTCCTCCCAGATTCCAAAGACATGTATCTGGAGCATTTCTCACTGGGCCTCTGCTGAAAATGGTCTCTGTCCCAGTTGGACATTTCCGGTAAACAAATATAAATATTTGTACTGATGGATAACATATGGTTGGCAACATACCCACTACAGTCTTTTTAAGAGACACATAAATTCTCAGCTTTTCAAAATTACAGTGGAATTTTGTCTGACTTTGTGGAAAACATGCTATTGCTTTCATATTAGTCTCTCGTTTACTATACGTCAGAGTTTCAATTAACTTTCAGAGCATAAGTTTCTAATATTGCCATGTATTTGAGTTACTCACTTCCTGCTCAAAAAGCACATCCACAGAGAAACCAACACAGATCATCACCACAACCATTCTCATAAACATATACATATCTATTGCCCACATATGCAGAACACGGCAACCAACCAAGGGGCTGACACCAACAGATATAAACAAGATCATCCTCCCTTCTTTAAATTTGGAGAACATAATGTCATTTAAATAATATAAAATCTTAGGATAAAAGTTGAATTGAAAAAATGAATTTTATCTTTTGTATGGTGCTACAGTAATATAAAATGTATTATATAACTTGAGAGAAATACAGATTTTACAAGTGTTAAAATAATAATTTTTAAGTACATGTAACAGAATGCAAGTTAATTAACACCTTCTTACTGTGTTGCAATGAATTTGTGTGTTAAAATCAAGTGTAAAACATTTTATCCAGTATTTCTCTCTCTCTCTCTCACACACACACACACACACACACACACACACACACACACACACACACACACACACAAAGAATTCTGCATAAATTATTTTCTGAGAGAAAATGGCTGGAAATAATCATTATTAGAACCTGCTCTGTGACAGAGAAATACACTGTCAGTAAATAACTTTCATTCATGTTACACTGAGAAAGAAGGCTGTATAAAGTGTTTAAAATCAACCTGCTCCCTGCTATTTAAGAACCTGTGCAGTAGCACTTCTTGTTATCATTATATTTTTGTTATAACTATTTGGTGCACTCTCTCTCTTTTCTATTTGTTTTGTATATTTATCCTAGCAGGGAAGAAGAAAACAAACAAACAAACAAAAAATAACGGACAGGTTTTAAAGTAAAACCCCAGTGTTAAAACACAGAAATTATCTTCACTACTGTATTTCTCCTCTCCTAACCCCTCCCCAACAAATAAACTGGCATCAAACATCACAGATAAGACTACATAAAAAAAAAAAAGGATAGGAAAAAAAAAGAAAACAGCTTCATGCACACTGCAAACACCCACCATTTTATCACTATATTAGTAAAGAAGCACTCATAAACAGCATAACAGTCTGATATCTCTTAGAGAAAGCACATGTAAATCTCATACATACAACACCACACATATTTCAATCAACCATGACATGTAAATTAAAAGTTAAAAGTTAAAAACAGTGTAAACATTCAGTCCAATCACAACATACTCATTTAATGCACTGTGAGCAACTTGCTATTATATTATGTTATCATTAGCTACCACTTTAGGATTTATGTGGCACATATATGAAATAAAAAGAAACCAGGATACAGTATGTAAAGAAAACATTATTAGTTAAACAGTTAATTTCTTGATACTTATTAAGCTAAGACATATATTTAATATGGAAAACAAATATAGAATATTAGCTTAGCAATACATATAGGAAAAGGAAAAGTGACATTTATTTACCATATAGAGAAGTGAATCCTTGTTTTCTTTCACCTATATCTCCAGTAACTGAATTGGTAAACTTTGTCATGGAAAAATAATTTTGTTATTAAAACAGTTAACATCAATTTTATACTAAAGCTAAGAATCATTTGTCCTTTAGTTTCTTTTTTTTTTTCTCATTGGATTTCCTGGTATTTACTTCTGCTTGCCTCTTCAAAGTGCTATTGTTGCAGTCCATATCTTCAGTTTAGTCTAAATTTTTTTTGTTTTTAAATTAAAAAAAAATGCAGAGTCTAGGTCTTCAAAGTGTCTAATTTCATCCAGAAGGAATATTTTGAGTCTGGCAGGAAAGCAAATGCACCTTAAACTGTCTTTTCTTAAGTTCTTTTATAAGAGGCAAAACACTTTTCCTTTTGGTTATTACAGCATTGGAATAGTCATTATCAAATCTTATTAGTTTGTCATCCAGTTTATTAGGAGATTTGGACCAGGCTGTTTTAAGTATTAGCTCCTTGTCTTGAGATGTGAGGAGCTTAATAGCTGATTTCAGTGAAGAGTTAGTTTTTAATGAAGTAGAAACTAAAGACCTGTGTTGTCTTTCTATGCCATACGACATAGCTTCAGTTAAATTCAGAGTCTTAGGAAGCCAGGCAGTAAGAAGGTTGACCATATTTTCTCCTTATATTTTTTTCAGGCAGTCCAAACATACAAACTCATCAGTTTTGTTTAGCAATAAGGTATTCTGTCACAGTAGAAATTCAATGTTGTTTTCATCTTCAGATACTCTGCCTCCTATGTTAATAAGGATATCTTCCATTCCAGAAATCCGAGTTTTCTGTTGTTTTAAAATCTCATGTATGTGTTCAATCTGTTTGGTACATTTTTCTCTAAAGCTGTCAAGTTTGTTATCCCTTCTGTCTATTTTTAAAGAAAGTTATTGCATGTTAGAAAGAACAGATTGGAGTCCTTTCTTTAAAGTCAAGTCCTGAGAGATTGTATTTGAAGGACTCATTTCACAGCTACTGGTACAGACCTTTTAAATGAATAATTTGACAGGAAAAATTTCAAATACTTAGACAATTTTTAGATAATATCCTTCTATGTAGTATCACGTAACTGATTTTGTTCAAAAATTGATTTAGGATATTATAAAATTAAAACTTCCTGTCAGAAATTGAGTAGCAGAGTAAGAAAACTGTGCTGCTAACCTGTCAGCATCCTGGCCACTCCCCACATCTTAAACTTCTGAAGTATTTTCTATCTTTTCTAATAATACCCAAATAATTTCTACTACCCATTCCTTAATTTCCTCTCTTTTTAACATGTAGGTGAGGAAGCGCTGGTGTCTCATTTCCCTGCATTTATATTTTAGTTTTTATTAGTGCATGATCTGAAATAGTTATTGGATGTGTGTCAAAACTCTCAAATCAATGCACATGTTCCTGTGTAATATAATTCCTGTCAAGTCTAGTCTTGTCATTATACCTTGGGGAACAATATATAAATTCTTTCCATACCAAATATTTTTATAAATTTTTCAGAATCTACCATATTTTGTAATATTTTCCCTTCTAAGCCCCCAGATAGTAAAACATTCAATATAGTGAGACATAAGTCTTAAAACACAAGCCATGTCTTTTTATTTTTATTTTTTGGTATCAACACCATACAGTGGAATTTACTGGGGTCCCTGGTGTGACATGGTAGAACGGATAGAGTTGCATTGGCAACTGAAATTAAATGCCACCTCACCTCCAGGTTTGAATGAGGCTTTAACCATAGCTTGTGTTTTAAGACTTATGTCTCACTATATTTAATGTGTTACTATGTTGTACATTTTAGGGAAACATTAGGTTAGGTTTTTTCTTAGTATATATTTGTATAGACTTTTATGTATTTCATTATATGAGCAAGTAGACTTTAAGATTAGAATTAGTAGGTGTGTTGATGGGTCATGTGATTTTATTTGGTGGGTTATTTAAACTGAATTTTTGTGAATGTTTTTTTATTCTGAAGAAGTGTATGTTATATACACACAAAAGCACTTAATTCCTGTAATAAAACAGTTGTGAACTGGTTCTGGTTGTTTTCTGTTTGGATTTCAGCAGTTGGTTCAGTCATCTTTATTCTCCTCCCAGATTTGAAAAAACAATGTCACCTTCAGAAAACATTACATTTTAGCTTTAAAGAAACCAGTGTTCTGAATTTTTATTGTCCTATTATTAGCTTGTCTCCATGGAAACATAAGAAAACAATGTAGCCCTCAGCTGTAGAGTTCCAAAAATATGCTGATCATTTATTGCCAAAGGAAAACTTTTCATTGCATTCAGTGTTCTCTTATTTACCTGTTTTCACTAAAATGTGTTATTATATTAAGCCAAGGGTCTCAATCCAGACATTCAACAATACAAACATAAGAGAAAACATATTACTTCTACATATATAAGGATCTGTGTACTTTTACATCCCATCCTCCACCTCAACAACCCAAATAACAGCCTATTAAGTTAAACATGCTTTTGTCCAGCTTTTTTTCTCTTTTTTGCATTGTAATGTCTACATATCTGAATACTAAAAAAGATTAACAAAAGGAAAAAGGCATCTGTTTAAATTTATCGCATACAACAATATCTGAAAATTGTTTACTCTATAACATGTAAATTATATCATGAAAAAATTATAGAAATACTGCTAAGAACAGAAACAGTTTTACTTAAAGCTGGCTTTTAACTTACTCATCCCTCCATGTCTTGCACCAGAGTTGGAGCTTCAACTGCCTTTTGCTGAACAGCCATAGGATTTTTCCCAGACCGTGTTTTTTTTCACCTTTTCTAGTTTATTTTCTTTCAGGTTTTCTTGGTTTCTTCTTTGCTGGCATCCAGACAGTGTACTTACTAGACAGTTACTGAATTTACTGAAATTGGCAGTGTTACTGGCCCTTGTCTCACAGCTTCTTTTTTTAAACTGGGAGAGCTGAAGTTAAGATGTCAATCAGTGTGTAGCCATCTTGGAAATCCCTCTTTAGGCCAATCATTGAATATAATGACCTTTGGGCCTAAATAATAAAAATATTTAGTCTATCTCAAAGCCATGTCTATCTTTTTGGTATAATACAGGCTATTGAGAGGCGACCTCTGCTTTAAGAGACCATGTTCTGTAAATCTATTACACATTCACAAATCCAGTGTTGTTTTAAACACCTACTCAAAGGGCCTAAATATTTTTTTCAAAATTAATAGAACATGATAGAGGAATAGGTATGTATCACAGAGAATACCACTCCTATGG
Source organism: Protopterus annectens (assembly GCF_019279795.1). NCBI lineage: Eukaryota > Metazoa > Chordata > Ceratodontiformes > Protopteridae > Protopterus > Protopterus annectens. The sequence goes on from NC_056729.1 coordinate 260,656,815, forward strand.
TACTATCTTCCACTCCACATAAAGCAGAATACTTCCCTTACTCTTTTTCCAATGTAATTTAGTTGAATGGATGGGTAACTGCAAATGTAGCCCTAGTTTAGCACCACTGACCCTCATGGATACAGGAAACATAATTATTCCATCATATACTTGTTCAGCCCACCTTTGGTTATTTGTATTGCAAAATATAAGGGATAACAATCATCATGGGAAAGCAAGGCTATGCTTCTTATGAGACTCACATACCAATAGCCTAGTAAGTACCTATGAACATAAGAACCTAAGAGAGCTATTAGTCTTTTGTTTAAAAGTAACTGTTGTCTTGATTTTGCCATTCAATAAAAGGGTCCATGATTTTTTTGTTTTTCTGTTACAAATTGGTCTTTTATAATCTGATTCTGTCATTTTTGTGTCGCTTTATATACAGTATGTTTGTGTAATATTGTCCCAAATAAACCAATAGACCTCATCTCTTATTAGAGAACAGAATTCTCTCCCTACCTAAGAAATAAATAGTGTATTGACAATATACATACTTTCTCAAAGCAATAGAGCTGACTCTATGTATGAACAGCAGTCTAAACCTTCTTCTGGTGTTTTCTAATCAGACTGAAAGCTTGCTTTTTTCTTTTGAATTGGAGGGCACCTATTAGAAATCACTGTTTTGTTTATTTCACTTCCCTGCGACATTTTATTTCTGAAGCTGTCTGTCCATCCCTGTGTTGCTGTATAGCATGGCTTGTGAACTTTCATTTAGTATGTATATATAGGTTAAAATCACAACGTACGCATTCAACTTAACCACCAATAATCCAAGAAAAGAATGCTCGAACCAAAGGTTTCACCAAAATATTTTCAAAAATTTGTTCACATCCACGACTACATAAACGCCTTTACATAACACAGGAACATTCGCGTTTTCGTCTCAACAAGTGGGACTTCATCAGACAACAACCAGTGATACACTCCTTAATTAAATACTTAATTCATAGATAATTAATTCATTTTGACCAATGGGGATAATTTCCTAAGTTTTAAATAAGCAAATCAACGCTGTTCTACATACATAAATATTAATCCTAATACTAAATAGTTTATTTACTAAAAACTTTAATTAAAAACACTATATTTATTATATACTTCTTTATAAAATGTTTTATATAACTTGCACACTCATAAAAACTATTAAAAACATTTTGTATAAATATAGCAGCATCTCAAATGTTAACTAAAAAAGATAGAAAAAGTTGTACATTATCACCATCTAGTGTAGAAGACATGTCATTGCATCAAATCTTATTAGCTTTCAGTCTTAATATTGACCCTATAGATAGGTGTTCATTTAAACCAGGAGTTTTGCCTGCGTCTAAACTAATCTGCCACCAAAGTTCCTTGCTCTCAAGTATGTCCTCCCATGGACATCCCCTGATATCAGGGTATATCTGTTCTAACACAAAAAATAGGAAAGTTGCTTCTTGACAAATTTTAAAGTGCTTAAACAGTGCATTAGTTTCTTTTTCTTTTTTGATGTCATAGGTGTGTTCATAAATTCTCTTTTTCAAACTTCTCTCAGATTTTCCTACGTAGAATGACTGGCATTTCTGACACACCACTAAATAGACCACCCTCTGTGTTTCACAGTTGAAAAAATTTTTACTTACTATCTTTCTTTTCCTACTTTCTAAATATACTTCTTCTTTGTTCATTATATATGGGCATTGTGGGCATCTCCCACATTTAAATGTACCCATCCTTCGAGTACATCCTATATTAGTAATCCCTGTTCTTTCTATCATATTACGAATATTAAGGGGATTTCTATAGATCAATTTTGGTTTTATTACCTTAATTTCCTCTATATCAGTAAAAGCTGAAAATTTTTCCCATTCTTTTAATAGAACTCCTTTAACGTTCTTATTAATGGAATTATATTCCACTACCAAACTTTTCTGAAATGTCACCATAGTATCTAAATTTCCATTACATTTTTTGTCCACTCTGATACTATCTCTTACTCCTTTTATAGGGTTAAATCTCCCAACTCTGCCCATTTCTACTTCTCTTCTAATGTCATTTATAAAATTTCTAGGGTAGCCTCTTTCTAAAAACATACTTTCCAATTTATTACATTCAATTATAAAATCTTCATCTCTACTAGTCATTCTTGAACCCCTTACAAACTGCCCTTTAACTATGTTTTTCTTACAGTGTAAGGGGTGTGCACTATCAAAATGTAAAAAAGAGTTAACATATGTTTCTTTCCTATATACTTTTGTTTCAAATTTATGATCTAGTTTATATACTTCCACGTCCAAATAATTCAAGGTAACTTTATTCATGACGTAGGTAAATTTCAAGAAACTAGTGGTAGCATTAATATATTTCATAAACTCACTAAATTTTTCTTCACCCCCAATCCAAAAAATTACTATATCATCCAAGAACCTATGGTATAGTAACCAATATTCCTTAAAATTAGAATTTATAATAAATTTCTCCTCCCAATTTGAGAGTACAATGTTTGCAAATGTGGGTGCACATGCCGCCCCCATTGACACACCTGTTTTTTGTTGATAATATTCACCATTAAAAATCAAAAAACTATATTTTAATATGGTGTCCATAAATGTAACTGTCGCTATCTTTTCATCGTGTGTCATCTTAGTATCTGCAAATATACTTTCTTCAAACATTTCCATACCCTCATTGTGGGGGATGCTAGAAAAAAGATCAATAATGTCAATGGTAATGAAAATTATATCATCATGGTAAACCTGGGGTGTTAACTCTCTAAGGAAATCCCAAGAATCCTTCAGTATAACCTTATTGTTCACCCAGATGTGTTTTGCTATTGTGTCCACATATTTTGCTAATGGAACTGTTTTTGCTCCTTCAGAGGATACAATAGGTCTAAAGGGGGGTCCTTCTGATTCTTATGAATTTTGGGTATACCAAACATAGTTGCTACCCTAGGTTTCTTCACCTCCAAATATTTAAATGTCCTACCATCAATAACTTTTTCAGTCACTAAATCTTGTAGTAATAGGTCAATTCTTCTATGGGCTACTTCTACCTCATTTTTAGAAACCACACTATATTTGTTCCCTTCATTTAAAATAGAGTTCATCTTTGCTTCATATAATATTTTATCCATAATTACGATTCCCCCTCCCTTATCAGGTTTCATAATTCTCACTGTTTTATCCTTAACTAATTCCATTAACACATCATTTTCTTCTTTATTTATATTCTGGTAGTGCCTACTCTTGTTCTTATTTGCTATTTTTCTTACTTCATTTTCCATTACCATTTCAAGATTCTTAATTTGTGGAAGTAGAGGGGGGTTGTATGTCGACCTCCTAACTAATTCTGACTTCTCTACCTGTTCTCTATTAAACCCAGCTCTAGAAGCAAGTATCGCTAGGTTAATTTTCCTCACAAATAATTTCACATCCATAATAGTATTAGTAATATTCCCTTTCTTAGCTGGTATATATTTTAAGCCTTTACTTAATAGTCCAAAATGTTCTTTAGTAAGTTTAATATTACTAAAATTCTAAATAGTGAACCCTTGAAAAATATTCCTAACATCATCCTGAATAATCTTGTCATAGATAGGTTGAACACTCATCACATTATTTGAACTGGGAATCGGGGTAACAGATTTTAATATCTCCCCCTTCCCCTTCTCCCCCCTCTTACTTGAAAATTTCCTCTTCTTGCCTGCCGGTGTTCTTGGTCGTTTTCTCCATCTATTAAGGGTGGAAATTCAGTATCATACCAAGATTGATCATGTTTATTCATAATTCTCTTCCCTTTATTATACCATTGATTATTGGATATATTTTTATTGTTGTTAAAAAAAGCAGGTTTCGGATAACAAGTGTCATTGGCATACTCCTGAATATCTCTATTCAATTTACCCATCTTACGCTGAATCACATCTTCACATTTACTATCTATATACTTTCTTATTTTGTAATATTTCTCTTTTTCCTCCTGTATGCTAAAAATCAAATCATTTTTAATACAAAGATCAAGCTCTTCTATCTCCCTGTGTAGTACATCCTGTTTCCTATCATTCTCCTCTATGATTAATTGGACTATCTCAAGTCCACATTTGTTAAAAACTTTCACCAAACTATCATAAAAAACGGTACCAATTTGAACATTATTAGGGTATTTACATACTCGTAGTCCCTTAGGGACTATCTCTTTAAATAAACATTCTTTAAGATAAGCATTTTCAATGACACAAACTCTATATTGCAACATTAATTTCTGTAGTTTTTCCATTTTCACTATATAGGTATCCCCATTCTTACATCCCTTTTGTCTGTCACTGTCAATTTTAAAACAAAAGTCTTTTTTCAACCACTCAGTTGTAGTTTTTGAACAAACATTCACAGTACCTTTTGGCGCTATAGACGTTTTAGGTCTAGCACCTTTATCATGAGGACATTCTCCTCTACTGTCCACTCTTCCTGCATCATATCCGAAGATTGAAGGTGTCCTTAGTGGGTTAAAATCAGTTCCTTGGATCCCTTCTAGGTTGCCGGCGTCCTCTCGTTCACCAATAAGCTCCCTCTTTCTCTTCATTTGCTGACTTTGAAACCCTTCGGTTTCAGGACCGTGCAGGTTAACGCTAGTCTTGGCAGGAAGTAAGCTATAACATAAGGGCATTAGTAAGTCGATTAGCTCAGTGAGCTGTCCAATCAACTTCCTTGTTTGCCCCAGTTCTTCTTGCCCTTCCGTGTTCATGTTAGATTAAAGTTAAATAAGCACAAAATTTGGTAAACCCGAGGCTCTCTCGTACTCCACGACCAGTAAAAATCACAACGTACGCATTCAAGTTAACCACCAATAATCCAAGAAAAGAATGCTCGAACCAAAGGTTTCACCAAAATATTTTCGAAAATTTATTCACATCCACGACTACATAAACGCCTTTACAAAACACAGGAACATTCGCGTTTTCGTCTCAACAAGTGGGACTTCATCAGACAACAACCAGTGATTGTGTTTTCTAATCAGACTGAAAGCTTGCTTTTTTCTTTTGAATTGGAGGGCACCTATTAGAAATCACTGTTTTGTTTATTTCACTTCCCTGCGACATTTTATTTCTGAAGCTGTCTGTCCATCCCTGTGTTGCTGTATAGCATGGCTTGTGAACTTTCATTTAGTATGTTTATATGTTTATTTCTACAGGTTGTTCATTCCTGCAGCTAATGCACATTTTTAAATATTTCCCTTTTAACTTTCATTAAATATTTCAACAGCTGAAGTTATTTTGAAAAGGTCAAACCAAATTATTCAAAATTAGAGACTCCACCCTCTTGCAATAAAGCACAGCTCATCAAGGAATATAAGTTACATTCCAACAGTACTGAAGACAGATCAGTCTGAAAAAAAGAAGAGAATTCTTCATTCTGAAGCCCGGTAACATGTAACATTAACCAAACAGCAAACAAAATAAAACAGTTATTTTATTACTGTTACACAGAGGTATAAATGGTTTTAAAATATCTTCAGGTGTGAATATTTGCATTTTAATTATACCCAACTTCTTTGCCCATACATATATTTTTCTGCATTTAAGCAACTTTCATAATATATTGTTTTCAGTGCATTATTTTTATGAGTCTTGCTAACTAACTTGCTTGCAAAATATTTGCCTCATTAACTTTGTGTTAATTTTCAGACTTAGTGTATGGATTACCAGAACTAAATTTATCCAATATTGCCTTGTTGTGTCCATCACATAATATGATAGTTTCCTTTTTTATTCACCTTTTATTTACTTTCCACCTTCCTTCACCCACTGTCAAAAAACCTTTATTGGAAGCAAAGTAACACTGACTGCAGATTGAAACAAATTACACTTTTATCAGACTGCAAGCAGAATAGCCTTCTCTGCAGTTAAATATGAACTTTTATTTTAAGTAAAACTTGCGATATGATCCTTGTATTACTGCATTTATCTTAATCAAACAATTATGTTCTGACTGATTTCAATGGCATTCAGAATGGAACTCAAATTTGGTTTTATCACGTTCTTTTCCATGTAAACATTTATCTCTTTAAGCATTGTTCTCAGTGTCCCCAGTGTGTTGTTTTAATGAAATTTGTCACTTTTTTAAGTCTGTTTCATCCTCTTTGTTTTAACCATCATTTCCTTTTGGAAAACATGAAGCGACTTTGAGGAAATATCTCCCCTGATGTGGCCATGGTTTTTCTTTTCTACAGCTGTTAAATGGTTTCTTATTCCCTTATTACCTTCTCATGCCTTCAATTATCCTTTTCTTTTTCCAGTTCATGTTTGTCTATCAAGGGTCTTTGGAAGTTCTAAATCAAAGTGGAGAGCAGATTCAAACTAATGCAGGATATAATAATTGCTGCTCAATGCCATGAGCCTTAACAAAAAACTTCACTTCCTACAAGCACTCCTTATTCTAGATAACATGGACATATGCACTGTTATGAAAACCTGATTCAAGACCATTTTGATCACCCCTTCAGTGCATGGTTTTAATGTCTACCAAACATTCAGATCCTCTACACTAGATGAAGGCACTAAAGATAGCAGTGTCTCCATATTTATATAAAACAAACTTCACCTACAGACTAGTTAGACAAGATTACAAACTGGAACTCCTCCATGTGTAACTTATCATTAACAAGACTCTTTGTCATATCATGGCTAACTGTAAGTCCCCCCTCTACATGCCCTCAGCCCATAACTCCTGCCTAACTGGTATAGAGTCCCTATGCATTAAGCCACACAACATTCTCCTATGGGAATTCACCTACTCATACATTAATTGGGAGACATCTGCATCCACTAACAGGTATGGCCACAGGTTTTTGGGCTTCATCATTGCAAACGTCTGGATAAGTTAGTCCACATCACAACCAATGGTGATAAAGATGTGGTCCTCATGAATATCGAACAACTCTGGTCCCTACTAAATGTAACTCCCTCCTTGGTGAAACTGGACCACAAATTAGTCATATTCACCTTAAGACTGAAGCAAAAAGCATCTTTCAATACCTTGGAATTCAGAGATTTATCCAAGGCTAATATACTGAAAATGAGTGATGACCAGGCTAAATGCAACATCCCCTTCCAACTTGATGACCCCACTTCTTATACAGCATCTACGGACATATGAATTAACTGCACAGATACACCTGCCCACCTGTAAAATAAATACAATGTCAAATTCAAAAAATAACCCCCTGTGGTGAAACCAAAATAAAAACAGGCTCTATAATAAAAATAAAAACTCATTACACATAAAAATATATGATCTCTCAAGAGGCAAATAAAATCTCTTGCAAAACTTAACAAGGAACTCTGGACCCTGATCAAAGCAATCAAAGACAGATATGAGGTAAACATTCCCACCCAGGCATATGAAGCAAAAATTGCCACTCAGGCAAAGGACAAATACAAAGCCCTCTTTGTTAGGAATATTAGAAACAATGCACAGCACTGTGTAGAGCTAATAGCAAACAATATCACAGTATTGCAAACTTGAACCCAGAGGACATAGATAATCTACTACAGAATAAATTTAGCTCTAAGCTCCCCTCCCTTCCTACATTTCCAGAACTCATACCTACATCTGCAGCTCCCTCAAATCTCTCATGAACAAGTCCTTGAGGCACAACTCAATGCCAAGAACATGGCCTGTAAGGGGACGGATAACATAACAGGCTGCTTACTGTCCAACCTGAAACTGGACATGTCAGATCCCCTACATTGGGTATTCAGTGTCAGGTTCCAAACATGCTTTGTATCAGATGAGTGGAGAAGAGCAAATGCCATCCCCTTTCACAAAGGTGAGCCTCAACAGATCCTGGAAATTATAGACCCATAAGCCTGACCAGCATCATCTGTATGACTAAGGAAAGGATCTTTATGAAATTAATAAATAAGAACATAGATAACCTACAAACTCTCATTCCAAGTCACTTCAGATTCGTTAAGGGCAGATCCTGTCTACTTAAACTGGTTGACTTCTTCAGGAAGGTTACTGAAGCAATGGATTATGACAAATCAGTACATACCGCATATGTAGACCTCACAAAGGTATTCTACACCATCCCATGCTCAGGTATCATAGATCACTGTAAGATTAGGTATCACTTAAATGTAGTTTGTTAGATATAAATACAGTATTCTCTTTGCACAGGCCTAGAAATGCAGCCAGACCTGTATCTTCATTGTGCATTTTATATTTCACATGCAATTTCAATAAAAAGGAAAGTTTCAGTATAAATGAATAAACTTCAGTCAAGAATACTGACAAGAATAAAATGTGCTAACAGAATGTACAATACATTGAGTTCAAACAGATCTTGTTTAGATGGTATGAGGCTCGGGAACCGAGGTTAAAGAGTGTAGATCTTGTAGGAAATTTACAGGGTTTTTGGTACTATTAGTAGAGGTATTTCAGACACACATGTAAGATAGTTTGTACTGATAACTTAGAAAATCAATGCAATACAGTCCACAGTTATCTGGTATAGACACTGAAGAGAGAGTGTAGAAGTCAGATCAAAAATCCAAAATTCCAGAATATAATGACTGCAGAAGCTACGGACATTATAATTCAGTCTATTTCAATTTATCAGCACTGTTATTGGAGACAGTAAGATTTGATTTGGCTATTGTTGACATCTATCTCCACCGTACATAATAAAACTCGTAACTGAACTACAGTGTATGCAGACATTTATTCTGAAAGGTGCAAAAAGATTTGGCATATAAAGGAGAGACTGGTACTTTTTCAGCAAAATTCTGGGTAATTAAAAGATAGATATTTCTTCCAGTTATTTCCAGTTTATTCTAGTATTCTACAGTTCTCTCTAAATTCTTACAATGGCGAGCCACCACTGATGGGTGGGACAATATTTGCAGTTAACGTAAGTCCCAAAACCCCATAGCTACCTTGCAAATCTACAGTTGTTCATCAAGAGAGAGAGACGTGTATTTTACACACCAGCAGTGCTCTTTCAGAATATTACTTCAAAAAAATCTACAGTAAAGTCTCAAAGAACTTCAGACTCTTCAAGGTACGAGTTTAAAGGACATTACCCAGCTAACAGCAATGTATGGGAAAACTTCACCATCTCCAAAGCAGAGGACAGACTTTCAAGTTTCCAATGTGATATTGCAGAGCCAAGGGAATCCTTACAATAGTGTTTGAAAAAGCTGAGAGATGCCTGACCACCTTCTCAAAGCAACGTCAACATTCTTTATGTGAGCATTCATTTTTATTACAATGCATTTTCTAGCTAAATCAAGCAGTAAATCTTAGAAAAGTTTAAAAACATCAGCAAATGTAAATTGTATGCAAAAACTACTTCTACAGAAAAGGGATTAACAAATGTGTGGCTTAAAGTTAAAAACTGGGTAAAGCAATCTAAAAAACGTTTCCAGGAAGGTTTTTTAGATTGTTCAGGAATGTTAAATCTTTCGAGATGCAAATGAGTTAAAACACAGAAGCAAACACAGTATTACTCATTGTTTACAGAAAAAAATTGTATATTCTGCTTCTGATGTCAGTTTGGTTTTAGACTTAAATAACATGCAAGTTGCAACAAATTCTAGTTTACAGTCTTCAGAAATCAGTGTAAATGTTAAGCCCATGTAATTCAAAATGCAGTTAGGCTGCAATATTGCAAATACAGATCAGCCTAATGTTAACACAGCCAATGTATGTGACATGCAAATTTCTAGGATAATAATAAATAGCTATTCATTGTAATAAAGAATGAATGTGACATATGGTTCTAATAATCTCTCTTCTTTTTTGTCTCACCCCACTCCTCAACTGTCTTTGTGTGTGTGTGTGTGTGTGTGTGTGTGTGTGTGTGTGTGTGTGTGTGTGTGTGTGTATGTGTTGGGGAGGGTTAGCTGGAATCACACTGTTCTGATATCATATCTTTCTGCCAACAAAATAAATGCATTTCAACAAAGAGACATGGGCCAACCACTGTGGCTCAGCCTGCCAATCCTCTACTGGTAGATGCACTTATACACAGCACCTCTGAGATGCAACCTGGCAGTACTTCCTCCACAAACCCTGCCCTACCTGGTCCATCATTGCCAGGTAGCATTGCCCCAGCTGGTGGTGTAATGTCACACTGATGATTATGTCACCTGCCAGGAGCTGCCAGGGATGGTGTGAGATCTGAAAGAGAGTAGCCTTGGTACCTGCATCAGCCAAGTGGAGAAGGTGCTCTTAAATATCAAAAAAAGACTCTCACGTCAAGCAGTTTCAGAGGCAACTGAGGAAGGGGACAGTAATGACAGTTCTGAGGGTGAGGACTAGATTCTCACTGTTCCCATGCTTGACAGGCATGTGCCTCTGATGTCCCCTACCTATCCCCAATCATGGTGTCCCTCAACCTTTTTGTGTCCATCACCACCCCTGTGTCTGTCTTGTCTCTACTGTTTGTCTGTATCTGCTTCCTCACCTACTCTATCTACATGACCTTCACACTCCTATGTCCCTTCACCAACATTCCTCTCTTTTTGAAAAAAAAAATGGGCACCTGTCCAACAAAAGAAAATTTGTTCCGTACATAGCTCTCCAAAATAGGGGAAGCCACCTCAAGCAGTAGACCCGTAATGAGCAGTGTACCTAGGGATCGGTCTTTGGGCCTCTGTTGTTTGGGATATACTTTTCTGAGGTGCAGGCCAAAACCAGTGTTCTATGGCTGTCCAAGTTTGCAGATGACTGCATGTTGGGTGCTGTCATCAGTTCCCCTTTTGATGTGGACATCCTCCAAGGGGGTCTCACCCAAACAAATGAGTGGTGCCAAAAACATGGCCTCAAACTGAATGCCAAAAAATGCATCATCATCCCCTTTGGGGAGAGTGAGTCCCAAAAATTACCGCATTAATAACAAGGCTCTAAGCACACAATCAGTCGTGAGGGGCTTGGCCACCCAGGTTGATAGCAAACTGACTTTTGATTACCATATTGCCTCCATTGTACATGTTTCTACATGGCCCACCTCATTAGGAAGGGTATCTCATCCAGGGACAAGGAGGTCATAGCATCCCTGTATTCTTCCATTATAAGACCATTTATTGAGCACAATGCCCCTTTCAGCATGTACCTTACAAAGCACATGCAGCAGCTGGAGAGACCACAGAGGTTCCTCTCCAGGAGAATCCAGGGCCTCAAACATCTATCCTACACAGATAGGCTAAAAGCCCTGTCCCTCTACTCATTCTCATACAGACTCCTCAGAGGTGACCTCTCTTTAGCATACAAAGCAATCTCATACTTGATGGGACTGCTGCATATTTGCAAGTCAGTGTCCACTCAAGTAACCTGCACATGCCACCTCAACCTGGGCTGTGATATCAATAGGACTTGTTGTCAGGACAGATTTGTGTCCCAGAGACTCCCCCCTTCTGTGGAATAGACTCCATCTCCATATCAAGCAGAGTACCTCATTAACCCTTTTTAAGTGCAACCTGAATAACTGGATGGAGAACAGAAAATACACTCTTGTGATTCTACCTGTGTCCTTGCTGGACAAGGGTATCAGGTACTGACTTGTCAGAACATGGGCTAAATTCTTGGTTAGGCTTGTAAGGGCCACAGGGCCAATAGTCTAGTAAATTCCTATGGTCTTATGATCCACTTTGCATATGTGTCCTCTCGACACACTTGATTTGGCCCAATTGGCTATACAACATCATTCCATTGTTGTCAACCAACTGTTGTGGTGACAGTCCAAATTCATCAAATTTTGTCTACATGTACACAATATTGTGTTGAAGAAGTGGATATCTATGATTCTGTCCCATTCCCCTCCTGCAAATGCTTTTATTTCTCCCTCTTTTGTTCTTCCCTCTGCTTGTCTCCCCATTTCACCACTTACCTATCAAACCCATTTTCTCACATTTAATCTGGTCAAAAAATAATCATGTACAACACACACATGGCTGGAAATGGCTGATTAAAAAGCCTTCACTTTTTGTCCTCTGCATTTGTGCAGAGCTCAGAATTTCACATTAATGCTGAGCGGCAGTGAATGGCTTTTAATGTCCTATGGCAAAACCTGGTGAGTTTTTGCCATCGGCTGCACTAGTCCAGTTAACTCAGCATAGTACTGCTTAAACGCACTGTGCTAGAGAAATACAGATGTAAAGCAGAGTAAAGGCATTACCTTGAAACAGTTACTCTGACAGTACTTAGACTGCTGAATGTAATGAAGTGCAAGTTCCTATGTGGAGTGTTGACACTTGACTGAAGATTGTTTTTGCCTAAAGCATCAAGGGTTTGATTCCAGATGCATCTCACATCATTTCTTAGTGTGCTGTAATAGGTGTGATACGTTTAAGCACCCACATCTTAACATTTGCCACAGTTATCAGTTCTCATGGGAGATATAATGTATACTGGCCAAAAAAGAGTGTTTGAAGTGACATCCATCCCCACAACTGTGAGATATTTATCCAACCTTGTTCTGCTTGTCATAAGCCTGTTGTCCCTCTCCTAACCCTTCTTCACCCCTATGTCACTCACTTCATGCAACACAGCATGGCAGGTTAATAATGAGAGCAGACCAAAAACTTGTCCATTAATGTTCCATGAAACCAAATATTGTTATGTGTATGTCCATCTCTCCTTTTATTCACCCCTTCACTCCCACCCCTCTGCACATGCGTGTATCTATTAGGCTGTGGATGTAAAGGTCATCTCATGGTTTCTGCATACTGTCATGACTCTGTTGAATGATAATACAAACATGTTAACTTTATTCAGTAGGTCAATGCTCCTGTAGTGTGCAAGGTTTCTAAGCCTGATATATATATATATATATATATATATATATATATATATATATATATATATATATAGGTTTGGATCCCCTTCAGTTTACCGAAACGCCACAACGCCGAAACACAAATCACCGACACCAAAGGACCGACAACGCAGATGACCGACAAGGTGAGAACCCGACGGACTCGGTAAGTGTGCGATAGAGTGAGTGATTTAGTGTTAGGGAGCGGGCAGGTAAGTGTGCGATAGTGAGGGACTGTAGTTTTAGGGGCGGGTTAAGTAAGTTAGGGTTAGGGTGCGGGTAGGGTAAGTGTGCGATAGTGACGGAATATATGTTTAAGGGTGGGTTAAGTGAGTTAGGGTTAGGGTGCAGGTAGGGTGTGTGTGCGATAGTGACGGACTGTGGGTTTAGGGGTAGGTTAAGTGAGTTAGGGTTAGGGTGCGGGTAGGGTAAGTGTGCGGTTGTGTCAGACCTTAGGGTTAGGGTTTGGGTTACAGTTAGTGCATGTATGGTTGTGTGTATTGTCGGTATTTTGTGTTGTCGGTCTTTTGGTGTCAGTGATTTGTGCTTCGGCGTTGTGGCGTTTCGGTAAACTGAAGGGGATCCATAGGTTTACCTTCAAAATGTCGAATGTCATAATGTATGTCGAATGCCATAATGTCTAATGTTCATTTGGTTGAAAAATAACATCTAAACCCAAAACATTGAATGATCAAAATGTCTAAAATCATTTAATTGAAAAAGCAATGTGATCACCTCTACTATTTTTCAGGGGGGCTACACCCCTGCACCCCCACACCTCCCTACTTAAATATAGCAACTCCAATATCACACTACAGTGCAGCAATGGGCAAAATCAATAATTTTGACATTGTGAGTTTAGACTAATTTTATTTCAACATTTTGATCATTCAATATAGTGCATTCAACCAATTCATTTTCAACCATTTAGCATTCAACATTTTGAAGGTAAACCATATATGGATATATATATATATATATATATATCTATATATATATATCTATATATATATATCTATATATATATATATATATATATATATATGATTCCCTTTGTGTTATGTTCAGGTGATGATCAGATGAATAAACGTATGTTTGTATCTTGTCAAGGGCTTGTAACTCAGCAGTAGGACTGTTTTCAGAGGTTTCTTTAATGTGTACCTGTTGTCTATCCATCTGTTTATCCTTTCTCCTATGCAAGTATAATATGTCTGCCTATCAAGTAAACTGAAAAGTGGGCCACAACTGATATAACTGTCAAAAATCAATTACTAAATGGTAGCATTATATTTCAGATGTCCCACATCTTCTTCAAACAGATGTATATGTTGTTGTGTTTTTCGGCTTTTCCTGGTTAGGGGTTGCCACAGCGGAACTCCGGTCCGCTAATGATTGGTAGTTGATTTTTACATGCCAAGTTACCAGCCCTGATGCACAACCTTCAATGAAGGTGCGCCCATTCACGCATGTCTCCATGCAGAAGACACTCTAGCTGAGAATCGAACCGGACAGCGTCTTACTGTGAGGCAACAACGCTACCGCAGCACCACCACCGCAGATGTATTCATTATTGTCACTTTATATCTCCTCTATTATTATCTCATGCAATTAATGCTACAGAGCAGGACATATTCTGAATGAGAAGACATTATACCAACACACCATTAGGATACTCATGAATGTGCCAGGACATTACCTCCTTTGTCCTTTACAGCCCTGTGTCTGTCATCATCTCCTTTTTCTCATCAGACTATACTGTAGCATCTTTAGTAGGATGATGGATGAAATGTTCATCTAATATGATGTGGAAACATCCTTACTGTGAAGAAGCATAATGCACACACTTTTCAGGATATCCGGCTTGACACAAATAGCATATCTGCTGAGTCACAATAATCATTTCAAAAAATGTACCACCTCTTATCATTTATTGCAAGCTGTACACACAGTTAACTTCTGATCTGCAGTGAGACCAGCAAATCACTACTAGTTGGAGAAGTATATTGAGGTAGGCATTACTCATATAATTTGGGGAAGACACATTCTTTATTGTAGTCATTGATAGCCACATTTGCAGTCCTGATCACATTTACTTAGCTACTGACATCCTGACATCATTTGTAGTAAAACAGAATCATGTGGATTGGAACTCTGACCAGGAGCTCACTGCTCTTACGTCCAGTTTCAGAGAAAGCTAGGTGGCAGATGTATTTTCCACACTCTGTACTGTCCAGATTGCTGCTGGTTGCTCATCTTTGCTGAGCCTGTTTGTGCGAAGGAAGGCATACATAACATTTTTCACTGTTTTTCCTTAAGCAGAGAACTGCGTTTGCTCAGCTCTTAATGTTGCCCAAATGGAGAAAGCAAGGCAAGCAATTATTTATGTCATCAAACTTTGGCCCCAACATTTCAGCGATAGACTACACCATGCACATCATACTAGCTGCCAGCAATTTCTCCCTTAACATATCTTGCATGCCTGGCACATGAAACATTAGCAGATGTATTTTGCAATTAACCTCAATCAAGTCAGTTACTGAATGTCCCTATTTGTGCAGAGTTTAGCAGTGAGCACCAGTGGACACTGCTACTTCACAAGCTCAAGTTGGATTCCTGAAATTCGAATCATGGATGTGCCAATACTTTGTTATCATTCGAGTAAATCAGCTTCTTGGTGATGCACTTAAGAGGTGTAATGCATGTCTAACTCTGGTTACTGGGCTGTAATACTTCACTACATGGAAATGTATTCATAAGCACAAGAGAAGGGCAATAAAGTGTGCTTGACTGAAGACATGCTTTCTGATATTCATGTGTGCCCTGTAGCAATGCAGTTGCAAATGATATATCAGTACTTGGACATTTGTCAAACAAACTCCAAAAGTATATAGCCTAACTGCATTGTTACATGTGGTATGGGCTTATAGTGACAGTAGACATTGGTCATGCATGATCAAATCCCATTGATATTGCTAGTAGCTTGTATTAACGTGGACATACCTTCATCCGAATATGAAGACACATAACTCTATCATTGCACTACTGGTGCTTCCCAAGTGTGTGTGTGTGTGTGTGTGTGTGTGTGTGTGTGTGTGTGTGTGTGTGTGTGTGTGTATGTGTGTATGTGTCTCATTTACACAACATCCTGAAAAACAGGTACATGTCTGTCTCACTTCTGCAATATGTATTCTTGACAGCTTATTTGACCTAGGTTGCCAGGATGTATATATATATATATATATATATATATATATATATAGAGAGAGAGAGAGAGAAGTAATTTTGCAAATTGCATGCACAAAACCACATCACAAATCCTATCTTTACACCCAAGTCTCATAACATTCTGTTACCTGCAGCACTATGATGATATCATCCTGTATAAAGTGCACACCGACAGTATTAAAATCAGACTTCTGTGGTGGTACTACTGTTAAGTGCTATATATTCTATACCTCGTGTAATTAGACAGAGATGGGTTCTAATTTCACAGTGGTCAATGTGTGTGTGTGTGTGTGTGTGTGTGTGTGTGTGTGTGTGTGTGTGTGTGTGTGTGTGTGTGTGTGTGTGTGTGTGTGTGTGTGTGTGTGTGTGTGTGTGTGTGTATGTGTCTCATTTACACAACATCCTGAAAAACAGGTACGTGTCTGTCTCACTTCTGCAATATGTATTCTTGACAGCTTATTTGACCTAGGTTGCCAGGATGTATATATATATATATATATATATATATATATATATATATATATATATATATATATATACAGAGAGAGAGAGAGATAAGTAATTTTGCAAATTGCATGCACAAAACCACATCACAAATCCTATATTTGCACCCAAGTCTCATAACATTCTGTTACCTGCAGCACTATGATGATGTCATCCTGTATAAAGTGCACACTGACAGTATTAAAATCAGACTTCTGTGGTGGTACTACTGTTAAGTGCTATATATTCTATGCCTCGTGTAATTAGACAGAGAGGGGTTCTAATTTCACAGTGGTCAATGTGTGTGTGTGTGTGTGTGTGTGTGTGTGTGTGTGTGTGTGTGTGTGTGTGTGTGTGTCTGAGTAGGTGTGTGCGTAGTCAGAAGACTATGAGTCTATGTCCTGCTGTCCTCACTCAAGCAGCATTCAGGAGATACTTTTACACCACTACATGACTCCGCAGAAGGTTGAAACAGTCCTCTGAACATCCTCTTCTCAGCATACACTGATGTTGTTTTCTTCTATAAAGTATACTCTGACAGTGTTTAAGTCAGACTTCTGTAGTGGTGTTACCATCAAGTACTGTGTTTAGTAGCTTGTGTAACTAGATAGAAAGGGATTCTAATCTCACAACAGTCAACTTGTGAGTGCAGACTCATATCAGTATAATCCTTCTTACCACTGTCTTCCTTTAACTATCAGGCTGGAGACAAGTTTATGCTGGGATGTAAGTCCACAGCTATGTCAGACACTCCTGCCAACATCTTCTTCTCAGCATACACTGATGATGCCATACCTAAAGTGCACTCTAACAACAGGCAAGTTATATTCTGCGGTGGCACCAGTCTTACATTGTATAGAACACATCTTGTTTACCTAAACAAGTATGTTGTTCATATCTGACCTCAGTCAGCTTATGTGTTTTGGTCATATATTATGGTCATTGAATGATGTTTTGAATCTATTCTTATTTGACTCCCATTCAGATGAACCTTTTACATACCCCCCTGATTCTAACATCCCATTTTTTCCCTCTGTCCATCCTTTCTACAGAACACTGAGGATGTCATCATCTCAAAGATGCATATACACATCTTGAAGCAGAGCTCATCCATGACCCCTACAAGCCATTTCCAGACCACTGGATGTCTGATTGCTAATTTACTCATGTGGCAGTGCCAATGTCCCATATGGACAGAGGCAGTCTGTATTTAATCAAGCAAATATATATATACCTCTACTATCTTCCCTCACTTAGAGATAATGATTTGGGTTAAATGGGATAATAATGCCTAGGATTGTGTGGGCTGTTGGTCATTAGCCTAGTAATCACCTATGACCCTATGAACATTGCACATGCCAATGTTGCTGTCAACCAGATGTGCTAAGGTTAAGGTATGGATGTACTGTAGTCCTACAACAGTGGTTCCATCCTGGGATTTGAGTTACTGTATTAATGCCTGTTGCTGCCATTAGGTTACATGTTCCTTCCATAACAGCTGTAGTTATATGCCTTCTGAGTATTGAGGACATGGGATAATTCTGTGTATATTTTTATCTTACTAAGGCATGTGTCACATTCTTCACAGTTCTCATTCAACCATCACAGTGACAGCTGCAGTATGGCACAGGTGTACATGCATATACCTAGCATCTGGAAACTTCATCTGATATACAGCAATATTACATCATTGTGATTATATGAACACATAGTTCTGGGTTCATCAACATGTTATAATACTGCTATATATATAAACATATGATATTTTGAGATTCACTTGCAACCTTGGTGAATTCTTTGCATGCACTATTGCATTTCTACTGACAAAGATTGTACAAGTGTTTCCCAGTAGCATTGTGTGACTGTCATTAACTGTTTTGCATGAACCACATCCACTTCAGTTGCAATGTGTCCATATATGGTGCCAGGGCCATTACTCACACATTTTCACTGATAAATACATGGGCATACATTGTACAACTGATGTAATGACATGAAATAGGTAGAGTTGTATGACTGTGTTAACAGTTGAGCTGTGTTGCATGCGATTCATACCCAAAGTATTATTTGGAGGCAATATACAGCTTGAAGTTCAGTTGTAGCATTGGTGCAGCTATAGTGTGACTGTACCACATCATGGATGTACCACTACCTCACACCAGTATTAACACTTGATAGTTTGAATGAACACATATGGATGTATGTTAGGATTTTATGGCAGCATAGCATTTTCACTGGAAATGTCAGCGGGACGGTGACTGCGTGGCATATGTGTTGAGGTTTGACAGTTTGCCCCATGTATTTGATATGTGTACAATATTACAGTAACAGCTTCTGTGATCATCACACTTGACTTTGTACTGCTGTAAGTTTTTTGCACATGGGCATAGCTGATGCATTGCCATCAGTCTCCCATCCTGCTATACCATTCCTTATCACAGATCACTTCTTAATTCACACATCAGTTGCAGATGCTTCAGACAATATCCATTGCTATTATATGTGGCAGATGCATGCAATACCCAGCTGAAAGAGACCTGATGACATGGAAGTAAGAGCATTTACAAGAAAGTGTTTGATCCTATGTTTTAAAACAAAGGAGAAAGCCACTGTACTTGTGGTTTACCTAATGAAGACAATCTGTGAAAGAGAAGAGGTTGTAGCTCTGTTATAGGCAGACAGACGCCTCCAATATAGAGGTGAAATACATGAAAAATGCTATGCAGGGAGAGTGATTAGTTTTTACAAAAGGCAAATAAGAACATGACATAAAAAGGTGGAGCCTGCATCTTGCAACAGGATACACACAAGCCATTGGAGCAAAAGAAAAAGAATAGCAAATTAGGTGAGAGAAAGGAATGAATAAACATTGGTAGATTTATTAAAACTTATTTGCATGGAAGAATGTAATTGGCTTCCAAGAAATAAGAACCAGAACATCGGATTGGATTACAAGTACATCAATAATTAGCATAGAGGCTCCCATTGGTTGTGGGGGATGACTCTAAGTAAGCAGCATGAATATAAATAGAAGTAGCTGCAAATGTTAAGCAGATCTGAAGAAGGTTGATAAACCGAAAGCGCTCATCTATCTTTTTTTGCATTCCAACGCTAACTTTCAAATGGTTAGGTTGTAGCTTTTATTTTGTTTTTTGTTTTAAAACATTTTAATAAAAGTTCTTTTAAAGAAGAAACAAGGAGAAGCATCTCAACAAGAATTTTAACAGCAGTAGCTAAGGAGGAAAGCACCATTCTTTGAAAACATGTATTTGATATGCGTACAATATTACAGTAACAGCTTCTTTGATCATCACACTTGACTTTGCACTGTTGTAAGTTTTTTGCACATGGGCATAGTTGATGCATTGTCATCAGTCTCCCATCCTGCTGTACCATTCCTTATCACAGATCACTTCTTAATTCACACATCAGTTGCAAATGCTTCAGACAATATCCATTGCTATTACATGTGGCAGATGCATGCAATACCCAGCTGTCAGTAGGGAATCCACTCATAATAGTGTGGTGTTTATATGTGCTGTTATCTGTATGGTTGGTACCTATGTCAGGCAGGGTTGCTTTAGTCAAGTGTATCACATTTGGCACATTGAGCAACTACATCTGGTAGGCTATACAAAACTATTCTCTGGGATGCATACCCCTTAGGATTTGACAGTGCAGGCTTCCCTTCAAGGTGTTCTACCAGATAAACATGTGCTATATCTGCCTGTGCTGCACCCAATAAACACACAACTCAGTGACAACATTGATGGCATGAGTTTGAGCCTTGCAGGGGGCTATTGTGGCTCATGTGTCATGGAAATCTCTCAACTTATTAAGAGTGCCCTGATTTCATCTCCAGGTTTAACACTTTTCCTCTTCACACTTCCAAAAAATTGTAATTTCTGGGGAAGGCGTGGTGACTTCCCCTTATAAAATACTGACCATCATTGCAGCTGTACATGTCTGTTACTGCAGAACATGTATAATAAGTTACAATCACATATTCTGTCAATGTCGTAGGTTAGTGGTCATAATATTTTAAAAGTGTCCATGATTGTGCCTGTTTCTTTTTACCTCTTTTTAGGAGTCTGTTGCTATGTGTCCCTGATTGGTTGAGAGCTATGGTGCCATTTCAGTCTATTCAAGTAAGCCATTTTTGCAGATCTTCAGACTATGCACATACCCCCTATTGGATATATTGCCCTTGCTAAGTGTCCTCTCCAGTGAGCATGTCAGTGTTGTTTATGTCACAACCATTCATCTCCATTGACATATAAGCTTGTGTGACTGTCACATATGTACTATCATGTGTGTTTATATCATAATATACTTGCTCAAGAGGTGTAAACAGCAGTGTGTACTGTGCTATCTACATATGTACATAATGTTATGTTAATGACTTGTCTTGCAAGTATGCATGCATTGACATATCCTATCTTGGGGACATTTCCATGTTTACCATGCCCTCTTCCTCTTTATTAATTCCTTTCATTCATGTCTGTGTAGATTTTTATTAGCACACTTTCCCTGCCCAGTATGCCTTTCCTTGCAGTTGCCCTTGCTATTTATCCTCCCGTCCATTATTTCATTCTGCAAATAATTGTTTTATAGGTTCATAGGTTCATAGGTAGGTACTAGGCTATTGGTCCTGGGGCCTATACAATCCCAGCCAAAAAGGTACCCTGGCTTTTGCCACCCAAGAAAATTATTTTCCTGTGCCACTGTCGAGCAGAGCCACAGAGGTGATCCCTGGGATGAATTTCCTATTTCCCATCCAATCATCAAGATTTTTCTTGAAGAGTGCTAATGAGGAGCTTTGTTTGATATAGATAGGTAGTTTATTCCAGAGTATGGGATGTCTCTGGCACAAGAATCTATCCCTCCAGCATGTTCTGTTTATTGTGGTGACAAGGTTTAGGTCCCTAGAGCGTGTAGCTTGGAGAGACTGGGATTTCTTTAAGTGGAGCATGCCCAACAGCTCTGGGTTTGACATAACTTTGTATATGTTAGGCAGAGATCACCTCTGAGTATGCGACAGAGTAAAGCTGGAGTTTTTTGAGATGGTCTGTGTAGGGCATCTGTTTGAGGCCGGTAATCCTCTTTGTGAGGTATTTCTGTGGCCTTTCCAGTTGTTGTAGATGTCTTGTGAGGTATATACCAAAAGGGGCGTTGTACTCTATAATAGGTCTAATGAGTGTGCATTGCACTCAGTATGCTTTTCTTTACTGTGTTGTTACTGCTGCTGTTGCAGTATTTTCAATCCTGGTAATCATTGTGGCTGTCAGCATGATCTGACGGAGCAGATTTGCCAGTTGGCAAACTTAAATGCTTCTTCTTTCTCTGTTCATGCTGCTTTGCATGCTTTCTTGGCTGACAACACTGTTGCTGACCACGGAACCTTGCTTGTATTCATGTAAGCATGATGAGTAGCATGAATATGTGATTAGGGCGGCTGTTCATCGCGCTAAGATGTAAACTCCGGTAAGCTTTGCGTGAAGTTTACATGGAGTTTGTAGAATACCCAGGAATATCTTGATACAAACTGAAGACAGAGGAAGAACATTTACAGATATTAAATAATGTTTTGCTAGTTTTACAGAATGTGGAATTTAAAGTCAATATTACATTTTTAAAAGTGGCAGTACAGGCAAAAGGCCAGATCCCATGCAAGAAAACACTGCATCATAAATCACTGATGCCACAGGTTTAAATTGCATGCCAGGAACATAATGAAATGTAATTTTACTATATAAAGAAACTTCACATACTTATAAAGGACAGACAAGTAAAGTTACAGAATATAATTAGATCAGTTCTGGTAGTAAATGTATATATATAAATGGTTCAAGATTTTAGATATTTTATGCAGACATTGCAGATTGCCAGAGCACACCAGAGGCACAGACTTATGTAAATGAATTATCTGATTGCAGGCCAGCACAGCAAGCTGAATAAAAGATGGTAAACAGTATGGTAAAGATCAGTTAAATATTATTAGTAACAGATTTATGCATTAACATTTCTTACTATTTATCTGAGGAAATTGTAGACAGTAATGATAAACTATTGCAGCATTCATGAGTACTGAAAAAGTTAAATGACATCAGCTGAAAGAACAAATACATGTAAGGCAATGGGTAGAGACATGCATACTTAAGGAATTCATTTGTATAAATTATGACCTCAGGGTCACAGAGCAAAAAATAGAAGAAAATCAACAATTAAAATTAATTTTATAAAGGTCTAGAAATGCAAAAAATGCTGAAGCATTAGTACAAAGTCAGATTATTACTTTAGTTTCATTTTGAGTTCATGACAGGGAGAAAAATGGCACTGTGTTTTCTGCTGAGTTCGGTAATAAAGATACGGCCTTTCTATTTAAATGTGGTACATTATCAGTTTGATTACAAACAATGGCAAATGGCCAGATCACCGATTTTTTCCTAGGGAAAAAAAATCACTTGGCCGTCACCATGAATTTTTCCCTTTTCCCCACGGTAGTGTGATCTCAGAGTTGGAATATTTAGTTAGGGGCGGTGTGGGGGGCATTGTAATGTTTCAGCTGGTGTGTCTTGTCTGGTTGGCCTACCAAATTTTTCCCTAGGAAAAAAATCACTGATCTGGCCATTCGCGTAACTTGTAGTTTGATCTTTATATGTCACTGAAATGGCATTCGGTGTTTAGCCATTTCAGTGCAGTAATATGGACCCGGCTCTTCTCCAGTACCTCAGCAGTGACTGGTACAAAGCAGAATAAGGCTTAATCTTGGTGAGTGCTGTGGTGCACAAGTCAAGTATTGATAGAAAAACAAGACCACCAAAGCCAAAATTAAGATTAGTGTTTTTTTCCCCTAATACCACATACAGTATGCTAATTGAGTTTATGTAAATATGTTCCCGTTATCTAAAGAAAGTATTCTTTAGAATTAAAATGTGAATCCAACAGCTGTGCATTTATGCAGATTAGAGTTAAAGCAAGTATGCAGAAGTGTATTCAGGCAAATCAGTGATGTCACAACATGAAGTATCTCAAATTAAGGCTTCAATTTCAAGTTATGTTTTCAGACAAATGTATGATAGTACTAGTTTAAGGTGATACTGGCAGGAAATATATTCCTTTAGTGTTAGTTTAGTTAGTTTCCAGAATATAACATTTATACACAGGTATTTCAGATGTTCAGTATAAATATATATTACTTTAGTGTAAATTTCAGTCAAGTTTCAAACCATGACACTCGTATTCAGCTGTTTTACATGTTCAGTATAATATATTTCAGAGAGATTTCAGAATATAACATTCATACTCATATATAAATCAGGTAATATAACAGGTTCACGAGTGGCAAATGGTATTATAAAGTAAACAAAACTTATGAATGTAAGAATAATAACAGTACTGACGCACGGCTGAGTAAAAACAACTATATAAACTTTATTATACACAGTACAAACAGGTTAGTGCTTTCACAATGTAAATCACTTCCTCAGACCATAAAAACTATTAAAATAACAATAATTTAAATAGCCTTTGTTCAAACTATAGCTACCAATCATCTACTCTCCTAAACAAACATCTAAGCCAATCAAAATCATACTCACGTTCCACAAACAATAAAAACAAACTTGCAAAAAAAAAATCTAAAAAGCATACTAAATGATCAACTATTTAAAATATACAAATATACATAAATAAATATATGAAAAACGATGCAAAATAATAATTAAAAAAATTATATATATATATATATATATATATATATATATATATATATATATATATATATTTATGAATGACAAGACATGCATCACTTACACAGGCTTTGACCTTTCAGCACAGGCTTCAGCGGGACATGGTCATTAAGTCCATGACCCATGTCTGCTCGCAATCTAATAATCCAAAAAAGCTCTACACTCTCAGTTTGGTTCTGAATATCACCCAAGTGATGCATCTCAAAAGCTCTTTCAATAACAAAAAACACAAAATGATGCCTAGGATTATGCATCATAACATGTTTTGCTAAAGCATTAAAAGTGCTACCAATGCGAATCTGGTAGACATGCTCTCTAATCCTCTCTTGAAGGGACCTATCCAATTACCTATGTAGAAAGAATAGCATGCCATACAATACTCTAAATAGACTACTTTCTTAGTTGCACAATCAGCCCTAATATTAAAATGATAGTCCATCTCAGTATCTGAATATTTAAATGTTGATCCACAGCTAATACAAGAACAAAAATTACATCCACCACATGGTGAGGTATAAAACCCTTTATACATATCAACCCTAATATTCCATTTAGGATAGCATAAAATTCATTTTAATGACTTCTTATTCTTAGAAACGAAGATGAATCCCCCACCAGATGCTTTACCTGTTCATCTATAAGTAAAATCGGCCAATGTTTCCTAACGATGTTAGCAATGGCTCCAGAATCACTACTAAAAACATGGAGATGGATAAAAAAACATGCCCAGCATTACCAGGAGTATAACAGGGGCTCCTTGACAGTGAAGAATATGGTCTGCCTCTAGATCTTCTTAGATGCTCACTATGGGCTAAGCCATTATCAGTCTCATGCTTGGAGTATCCCATCTCTCTAAAACCATTCCTCAACACATTCAAATCATGCATAAAACAATCATCATTGACATTCAGTCTAGATATCTGTAAACCCTGCCCCTTAACTATGTTTCTAAAAACATGTGTAGGGTGCATGCTACTTCTATGAAGAAATGAATTCCTATAACATTCCTTCCTATAAAGTCCTGTGCTGAAGGTCAAGTCAACATTCCTCTCAATCTTGACATCCAAAAAATCTATAATATTTTTAGAAAATTTCATGTAAAACTTCAAAAAAATCACTAGTACTGTTAATAAAGCTCAAAAACTTCTGCAAGCCACATATAGGACCTTGCCATAACAAAAACATATCATCAACAAAACAACAATAAAAATAAACATACTTAGCAAAACTGTCTGCATTGAAGATCATGCTATGTTCCCAATAGGCCATCACAATATTGGCGTAGCTATTGGCACAAGATGTGCCCATATTTATGCCAGATTGTTGCAACTAGTATTAGCCATCGAACACAAACAGGTTATTCTCCAATATAACGTCAAGAAATAAACAAATTAAATCAATCATCCTATCATCATAAACAGTGTTCTTAGCTCAAACCCAACACTGTTGGGAGTAGAAGTAAATAAAGAGGTAACATCCAAAGTTACCATCAGGCAGTCAGGAGAAACAACATGCTCACTGGTAAACTCAAAGAAATACTGCAGAAACTGCTTAGAATCCCTAAGGACAAATACATTCTGATCCAAAACGGGCCTGAGGTGCTTCTCAACAAAAATAGAAAATGGCTTGGTAAACTAACCACACTGAGATACAACAGGCCTAAATAGTGGTCTAAGAGGATCTTTATGTATCTTTGGGAGTCCATGGAACATCAAAACAAGTGGAAACTCCACCTTCAAATAACGTGATAGCTCAGGAGTGATGCAATGGCTGGACAGACATTCATCGATCACACCATATGCTCTCTGTATCAACCCAGTCAACACATCAAAATCAATCACTTGATAAGTACTATTGTCATTAAGCATGTCTCTAACAGAATCAAAATAAAACACTCTGTCAAGCACAACTATTGAGCCACCTTTGTCCGCTGGACAGATAATCGTAGACTCATTCTGTAGTGTGTGTAAAGCCATTCTAAGTAATTCAGATTAGGAGAACTACATTTCTGCCTACGACTGTCAAATATAGTAAAAGTATCATTCTCACACAACCTATAGAACACATCCAAAACAGGGTGGTTCTGAGGTATAAAAGTACTAGGTCTCTTGAAACTCAAACCACTGTTCCTTGTATCACTCTCAGATGGAAACATCATCTTCAAAGATAAATTATCAATAAACATCTTTAGATCTATCACAGTGTCAACCAGGTCTGCTCTCTGTGTTGAAACAAATGAGAGTCCTCTACTCAACAAAGCAACCTTAACAGAGCTCAACTGTCTACTGGAGACATTCCAAACTAAGGAGTTTTGATGGGTTGCCACATCCGTTTGATCGACGGATAACCCCCTCTCTCTATAGGCTGCTTCCTCTTGGACCTCACCCAGCTCCTGGAACGATCTTGTGCTCCCTGCCACTCTGTCCGATTAGGCAGGGGTAGAACAGGAAAAACCTGTGCCAAATACACAGAAGTGATCTTCCCTCTAACATCTGGCTGAGAGGCAGCATCAGATGTCTCCCCTTTGGGTGTAGCATAAACAGAATTATCAAACTGTGCAGTAGTGTGAGCGCTCACTGTTATTACATTTATAATCAACATTCATACTCAGTTACTAGACAGTTTACAATATGCATAGATAGTATGCATATATAATTAGAACAGACTTTGCAGAATTACATTACATATCACGTTATTAGTTTTAAGAGTAAAGTGACAAAATTATTTGTAACAGACTTACTGAGATAGGTTATCTAAAGAATAGGTTGAAATTGTTATTTAATATACTCAAGGCACGACAGGTCAGACCTTATTTGTTAATTTGTTACAGAATGCAGTGCACATTACATATGATAATTGTGTATTAGACAGAAAGTTAAAAAGACACTGACATCGTATGCAAAGGTATAGATCTGAAATGCAGAAAGCTTAGGTTTTAGTAAATGTACTTCTACTATTACAGCACATAGATATTTACAGGATATTTGAGACACAAATTTAAAATGCAGACATCTATCACATAGAAATTAAAAAGGTAAATGGACACAATTATTAGTAAACATTTTAACAAATTTAGCTAAAGATTTACAGAAACATGTTAATACACTATATGGCAATTATGCTTCAAGATACATTTATTGTAAGTGCAAAAAGAGAGCGTATAAATGGCTACATAAAATATTTAATTCCAGTTATGTCGCGTTAAGTTACCCAGTTATATTTAAATCATAAATTTAAGACACTTCAAAAGTTTTTCAGATAATTAACAGACCATAATGCTCAAGTAACATCTAGTGGTCAAAATTAAAATTGCAAGTTTATTTACCAGATAAGGACAAATTATTTTATAGCTATTATATTAGTTCTTGTCATCATTATAATATTGTTTGCAGACTATATTAATACATTTCTAAAGTAGTTACAGAGTAACTCCTATTTCAGCAAATTCAAAGATAGTCACTGTATTTTAATAAATCTTACATAAATACAGTTAGTAAGACAGACTTTACATAGGTCTGAAAATGTAAGGCCAGGTCTGTGTATTCATTTTATATTTCATATCTCACAGTAACTACAAAATAGACTCTCTTTAGGGATCTCAAGGGGAATATAAGATTAGGTTTCACTTAAATGCAGACATAAATACAATATTCTCTTTGCATAGGCCTAGAAATGCAGCTATATTAAAGCAGGTATATATCTTCATTTTATATTTTAAATTTTATATGCAGTTTTAATAGAAAGGAATATTTCAGTACAAGTGAATAGCTTCTGTCAAGAATACTGATAAGAATCAAATCTGCTAACAGAATGTGCAGTACACTGAGTACAAACAGATCTTGTTTAGATGGTACATGGCTTGGGAGCTAAGGTTAAAGAGGTGTGTGGAACTTGTAGGAAATTTACAGGGTTTTGGTATATAAGGAGAGGTACTTCAGACACAAAAGTAAGTTAGTTTGGATTGATACGCAGAAAGCCATTGCAGGGCAGTCCGCAGAAGTTTGGTTCAGGCACTCAGGAGTGACTGCAGAAATCAGGTTAAATATCTAGCATTCCAGAATATAATAAATGCAGAAGTTATAGACATTATAATTCAGTTTATTTCAGTTTATTAGCACTGTTATTGGAGACAGTAAGAATTTATTTGGATATTGTTGACATAATACATTCTGAGCACATAATTTACAGATAGTATAATAAATGCAGAAGCTATGGACATTATAATTCAGTCTATTTCAGTTTACCAGCACTGTTATTGAAGGCAGTAAGATTTGATTCAGATATTGGATATATACCTCCACTTTACATAATAAAACATTCTTAATCAAACTGCAATGTGTGTGCACACTTTTATTCTGAAAGTTACAAGAAGATTTGTCACATGAAGGAGAGACGGGCATTTTTTCAGCACAGTTCTAGGTACTTAAAAGATAAAGACATTTCTTTATTCCAGTATTCTACAGGCCTTTCAATTCTTATGATAACCACATATCCACTATTGTAAGAAAGTGCTTTTTCATTGCACAGGTTATCACTAAGAAGGTATGGTGACTAGATCCAGGGATGTGATAATTCCACTGTATTCCACACTCATCATGCTGATGATTGGGTATAATGTCCCATTCAGTATGTATCTCTACAATCATTTGACAAAACTCAAATGCCCACAATGATTTCTTATGAGGAAAATCAAGGGGCTACATCATAAATACTGTGCAGACCATCATAAAGTCTTTTTCTCTTTTTGGAGTCATACAGGCTACTGATGGGTGATCTCTGCCTCTCATACATAGTCTCAGAAGACCCTCTTCTGTCAGACCTACTGCACATTCACAAGTCCAGTGGAGCCATAACTACCTTCTCAAGAGATCTAAGATTATTTTACAACATAAATAGAAAATATTTTATGGATAGATATGTATCATAGAGGATGCAACTTATTTAGAATAATCTTCATTTTCACATAAAGCAAAGTAGTTGTCTTACACTATTCATACATAACCTGTATGAATCAACTATAACCACAGATTTACCCTGTCCTTCATGGAGAGGGGCAATATGAAAATGATCTACTCAGCTTTGGATTATTCATACTTAAGATTATTCAAACTTAAAATGTAAGTGGTAAAAACTTATTGGGGATGTATGGCTAGGCCTATAAAGATTATCATAGATCACTAGCCTAGTATGCAGCTATAAACCTGTGCACCTGAAATGACATTTAATTTCTCTGTAGAGTCTTATCTTCATTTGTTAGTTTACATTTACAATGAAAAGTGATTATCCACATGAATCCTTGTGTTTTCAACTTTTACTTTTGTTCCAATCCTCCACAATGTAGAATATCCGCAGTATAATCAATATATGTCTGATCTGCTTTTTCAGTCTGAAATTAGGAATATTTACTTTGTGTGCTCTTTCTATTTTAATATCAGCAATAAAAAGTCCAGTTGAAATGCTGAGGCATTTTGTCATAAAGACTTTACAATCCTTTCTTTGAACTCGTTCCCATATTATTGTAAAGCTCAAGCTGTCTCTGTATGACCCATCCTCAAATTCAACCAATTTCTCTGCCATTTGTTCATAGTTTAATTGCTGTTTCTCCATTCTTTCTTTCACCTCCTTTCCAGCAGTTTGCCTACTGCTTATTTCTTCTAAATCTCTGGTTAAACATATTCTTTTTCTTGAAACCTTCTGTTATTTTGTCATTATGTATTCCAACAGAGAACCACTTATCGTGAAAACCTCACAGTGCATTTGGTTAATCTTTCTCTCTCTAGGGTGATTTAGAATTTTTCTCTTTCAATTGGTATTACCATCTGTTTTGACATCTCAGTTTCACTACACTAATTTCAGACTCTTTCTGAGTTTTCACAGTTGCTCTTCCTTTTTCTTCATTATTCCCGCTTCTTTTTTGACCTCCTGGATGACATAGACACTTCAGCTACCAATTCCTGTTAATAATTTATAGTAGTTTGCAGGCTTTTACTGTATGCACCTGTTTTCTGCCCAGAGCTGTCTATTTAGACGATTGCACTACCATTGTAATTTTGGAATTCATAATAGCTAATTCTTGTCATGATTGCCCAAAAATACTTGATAAGTGGGTCCAGCAATTAATCTGTAATATTAAAATAGACTCAAATGTATGCCCAGATGGCCTAAATGGGTGTTTTTAAGCCAGTCAAAGATCATATAAATAGGCGTTTAACACATTTGTTGTAACATAGCCTTCAGACTGGCTATGTGTCTGATATTTGGAAACTGGCTACTGTTTATCCCCATTCACAAGTATGGAGATTCTGATAATTCCAATAACTTCACATTATCCATTAATCTCACTG
>NC_056729.1:260697454-260849954 GCF_019279795.1 Protopterus annectens
CTGGCTCTGAGTTTTAACATCAAAGGGTTACAACATGCTTTACTTGGTCAGTAGAGTGCACTGTTGTTACATTTTTTCCAGTTCCACATGTAACACTATTTTTACCATTTAAGACAACAAGCCTGTGGTTTACATTAATATTTACATATGACAGAATTATCTCCTGAAATTCTATCTGGCTAGGCTGGCATCCTTCACCTATCTTCACCCATTCTTCACAGCTTCTGTTAAGTACTTGTTATCTTGTAATAATGACTGCATATCAGGGCTGCTACCCTACTTCCATTCTCCTGCCTGTTGTACTATGTTTTTGTGTGACTGTAGGTCCATTTGCTGTTGACTGAAGCTCTTGAAGGATGACTACATTCTGCTATTTCCTTTAGAGGCTGTTTTATATAGGGTACAGTCACTGCTGTGTGCACACATTGCACAGTCCTGTCTTCAAAGGCTATGGATGAGCAGGGTTACTCCTCTCTCTCACAATGTGCTTATGCCTGCTTGAAACTAGGTGCTGTTTCTGGTTTTATTCCTTGCAATGTCTACAAACAAATGATATGTATGTACAATGTGTTTATGTTTCCTCATATGTTTATAAGCATGCAACATGATATTTGTGCGGGGCTACTATTTCCTTTCACTTATTCTTAGCTTGTTGCTGCTTTATGGATATTGTAGGTAAGAGTGGTAATCTGTGGGTGGGAATGGTAGCCCTGGCTATTTACATGATTTTATACATTGTGAGTGTCTTTACAGGTATTACTCAGGTAGTACCTTGGTGAGATAGTGGCAATGTTCTCACATACTTACCTTTGTAGTCACTAGCTTCAACAATAAACATTATACTTACATAGAGCCCTGCATCCTGCCCTCTCCTACACTTGCCACCAGTTCTTTGTTTTTTTTTCTGTACCATATGTTTTATGGTACTGTGTTATGTCTGTCATTTTTCTGGATTTTTATGGAGTGTTCCTTTTGAACTATGTTGACACATTCTATTACGTTGTGCTAACATAGTGAACATAGATTTATTTACTGTATATACATTTTGCCTGTGTTGTTTTTCATATAGCTGTTATTATTTTATTTATTTTGCATTTCACACCTCTGACTGCATTTTACTAGCCCTCTTATGTAGGCCACAGCTGTGGAATTATGTTACTATAATGTGTGGTTGTGTGCAACTATTTCTTTCAATTGCATTTTTTTTCCACACAGCAACACCATGAAGATTGTGCAAACAAATGGCATCATGTGTAGTTCCTCAGCAATCTGCCCTTCTGCTTACTACAAATGGGTATATTCTCTGTTCTAGTTGCATATTTTATGATACACTCACCTACCTTGGCTCACTGATCACTGCTGTCATCCTTAGCACCTTAGATGCTTTTCAATTAACCTTAGTCTCAGGCCTCCTCTATTTATACAAGATTAACCTTATCACAGAGCACTGTTGGCAGAATTGCTGTGATCTGTGTTGTGCCCAACCATCTATAATGCATCCCACTGTATACATGTTTTACATTTGTGTCATTTCAGTATTAGACTGTTACCTTCGCACAGTTTCCCCACCCACCTTCTAGGTACAGCGTTCTCCCTTCCTTTCCTTCTTCATTTATTTATCTGCCACGTACGTATGCCTTTAAAATTTCAGTAAAATATAGATATGAGTGGGGGGATTTCTCTGCATTTGTAAGACATAGAAACTTCAAGATATTGTTCTGTTTTTAAAACGAAATACAGCAAGATGAACAAGTTACCTCATGTTACCATTTTCAACACTGAATTCTTATTTTTTTCTAACACACTGTAGTGCAAGATGTTCAAATCATCACTTGCTTATTGATTTTTTTTTATGCCAAGTTCTTATTTTGCTAAGATAGTCTTTTATCCCTTTGCATCTTTAAAACTGTAACATGCTTTATTTTTTTCATCTCATTCTGCTATTACGTTTAGCAAGCTCAATGCATTCTGCAAATGAAGAATAATGGGACTTTACAGCAGCTGTCAGTAGAAATCATTGCAATTGTGCATTATATTCTCTAATGGTGTCATTATCTTTTCATCCAAATATAGTATACAGATCAGACTACTGAGCATGATAATGTACAGTTTTTTTTTTTTTCGTCCAGATTGTGGAGAAGAAAAGGTAGAAACAGACCATTTCTTTCATGTAGCACAAACACACTAATTTCTGATGGGCTTTTCTTCAAGTAGAAGTCACTAATAAAATTCAGACAGCGTTGTCTTTGTAGATTTCACAGGGCCATACTTCTCAGCTATCCAGATTTTTGCAGAACGTCCTGATTTTTGACTCATATTTTTGGTCTGTTCCTTATAAAATTTGAGGTTTTCTGGTAAATTATTGAGGACTGAATTCACCAAATAATGACACGATATTTGAGTTTCAGACTTCGTATTCTTCAGAAAATGTGTGCTAATGCAAAACCACTTTCTAAGTTTATAAGAGCAAATTTGTGCCTATTTTTGCACCTTTATTTTTGACTATGTCCACATTTCTTGTGGTAAGAGGTTGAGAGGTATGCACAGGGACTAGCTATCTGTGATCATTATACAAGGCAAATGAACTCAAAAAGGAACAAACTTCAAAGAAGTATAGCTAGAATGGGGTAATTATATAAAATAATTATTGATAAAAAAAAGAAATCAATAATGTGATGTAAGTAACTAAAAGGTCGCAGAGAGATCTGGCCAGTTACCTACTGTTTTGACAGTGAAAAATTGGTAACTTGTGAGGTGACCTGCCAGTGTGCAATGGGATCAACAAATAGAAGTGTGCAATGGAAGAGTCTCACCCAGTAGAAACCATCTTCTTGATCATGGTAGTGTCCTTACCAGGTAAGGGATCAATCATTATTTCTGGGGGACACTTGTTACCAGTATAATGTGCTATGCCAGTGTGCTTACTCATTTGCTATGCAATTGCTCTTACTAACCTGCAAATTCTCTTAACATTTCCTCTGAAATTAATTATTTGCCTTTTGCTTTTATATGCTTCACATCACTAAAATTGTGGTTTTATCATTCTAGTAATCTTAAGATTGTCACTTACAACTAATATGCAAATCTTATCAGTATGGTCTATTTAAGGAATAGTACAAATGCTAGTGACTGTCCTTTTCTAATATATTAGGGTGTTTTACTGTACATTTCAGCAATTTCTTCATCTGTCTTGCCCATTGTGTTAATATCAGTGGTAAGAGATAGCTTCTTAGGTTGCTTGCTGGATAGTATCCCCTGCTTCTCTGCAGTTAGTATGCAGATGCAGTCTCCTGTTCCTTCTTCTGTCATCCATCCATCTGTTCTTAAATTCAGTCTGCTGTAGACTACGTACTGCATTTTGTAGAGATTCAGGTTCCTTAATTTCCAATGCTGCTTGTTTTTCAAGTGTGAAAATAAACAAGCACATGCACAAACAAATTCTTTATATGGAGTGCTGAATGAGTGTGCTTTGTGTGCTTTGTGTCCTGGCTCATGTTGCAGTGAGCTAGGAGAACATATGGACATCTTACTAGTCAGCCTGTCTCACAAATGGGGGAGGGAGCAGCAATCTCATTAGAAGACAAATTGATAACCAATTCACTTTCAGTCAAATTTTGTCCATCATTTCCTTCAATTGTTCCATTACCAGGGTATTGATACTTAGACCTGGAATATTTACTACCTCCTCGTTTATATTTGAAAATATTCCTTCTTGCTGGAGTAGGTCATTTGCACCTTGGAGACAATTCAGAACATTCAAATTCTGCATCCATATTAGAACTGGCATAGGAATTAGAGGATGCATATGTGGAGTGCAATCTTTATTTATTTATTTATTTGACATTTGTTGACTGGGTTAGTCCAGCTGAGCCAGAAGTCCATTTTTAGTGGAGACCCAAGGAGAAAAGCTCCGAGGTAGTAACATACATATATTCAAAACAAGTACAATAAAAATATAAAATCTAAAAACAGTACATAGTAGTTGTATTGAAAGAAAAATAATACATGCAAAAGTGACAAAATGAAGAAACCAGCATAGATTGGACAATACAGAACAGTTTTAAGTTTACAATTAACAGGAAGAAGCATCACAGAGAGAGTACAGCTAACTGGTTTGTGTATTAGATAAAGGTCTTTTGTGCTTACATTGTCTCCTGTTACTCCATTAGTAGCACCCTCAGTAATTTTGAATTATACAGATTTTTTTTAATTTGTTTCGCTCAAAAGTATTATTGCTTTGGTAATCTTGTAAATCCTGGTTAAATTTATGCAGTCTCCTGGTCTCCAGTTCAGTGTGCAAAGATTTCATTGTTCTGATATAATAATTATTAAGTTGCTCAAACAAAGAATGATTTCAGAATGTAGGCACATGTTGTAAATTTCCTTTGACCACATTATCTAAAAAATTAAGTTGCTCTACATAATACATTATGGGTCTATTCTGAAACCACACAAAAGACCAGTGAAAACAGCTCTACTTTCCAAAATAAGAATTTAATAAAAACCTTTTAGTTGTCTCTCCTCTCCTAGCGCCTCGGCTGCAAGCCTTTACAGAGTAAAAAATTATGGGTCTATATTATAACATTGAAGTGTCAAAACTTTGAATGTTATAACATCGAAACGGAAACCTTGAAGACTGACAATATCAAAGCCACGGAACATCGAATTCTTTCCCAGGGAAAGAATTTGGTGGGCCGTTTCCGCGGCTACACTATTTCCTCCACTATGGTGCGATCTCAGAGTTGGTATATTTA
Organism: Protopterus annectens; assembly: GCF_019279795.1. NCBI lineage: Eukaryota > Metazoa > Chordata > Ceratodontiformes > Protopteridae > Protopterus > Protopterus annectens. The sequence goes on from NC_056729.1 coordinate 260,702,209, forward strand.
AGTAGGGGGGGTGTGGGAGTGAAGCCCCCCCCACATTAGAAATAGTTTGTAGTGTTTGTGTGTTTCGTGTTTTGTACTGGAACAGTGATTTTTTTCCCAGTGAAAAAAAATCACTGTTCTCAGTCTTCGGGGGTTTCAGCTTTTGTGGTTTTGGGTTTGATGTTATAATATTTGAAGTTTTGACACTTCGATGTTATAATATAGACCCGTACATTACCAAACAATCAATAATTATTACTGAAGCAACATGTATGTGTTAAGTATTATTTAAAGGAACCGGATATAATTTTTAAGGGGCAATCAAATAATTTAAATATATGAGGCGCATAATATAAAGTTCTAAGTGTTTCTATATTTTTATCTTTGATATTAATTCATATCAAAAATTAAATTTGAGTTTTAGTGTTCATCTTTATGTCATAAGTATATATTGAATAAAAAAGAAGAAAAGAAAAAGGCTGAGTTCAGTAAACCATACATGGCTTGCTAAGGGCCGTGTGTATGCATCATGTCACAGTGAGCTGATTTGTATTCCGTAAGTGGTTCTAGACTATGTATAGAACCACACAAACCCAGTAAACATTGTGGCATGCTAATTACAGTATAAGCAAGTTAAATTGCATGCTAATCAACAAATCTCATATGGAAGACCTAGTCAACAAGCTATAAAGCAGTTTGTGCACTCAGTATTAGCTTTGCCCTCGAATTCCAAAACTTGCTGGAATACAGTCATGGAAACTGCACTACACAGAAGGAATGTTAGGGGCTGCAGCTGGTCTTTTACATGTGTAATACTCAAGTCTATGCTGCTGCTGCTGCTAATAGACCTTGGCCAAGAAGGAGAAGGGTGGTTACACCCTGTTTTACCCCATTTAATTTCAGACCCAATCTACATACAAAGTATTAAAAGATTTCTTCTTAAAGCTTACACACTGTTAAACACAACTGCATTGATATTTGGTCTCTATCAAGTTCAGATAAAGACATTTTAATTGTTTCCATATAATATTCATTTATATTGTCATAAATTTCATGTTTTTTTTAAATATCTTGACAACCAATAGTACTGTGAATGGAGAGAAGTACAGAGAAGGGAACACGTGTGCATTTCACTTATAATATGCTTTTGTAGAGGAATGAAACCTCAAATGTTTCTTTAATATGTATCTGTTAGTTTGCTTCCTGTCTAATATTAATAAGAGCTGACAGGGTTAGAAAAGTATAACATTTGTTCTGAGTAGAAAGTTCTGTCATGGAATTCGAACTTATGTCTAGTATGGAATGTCATAAACAAACAGATTGTTAGCAAGATTAATGCTGTGGTGTTAATTTCTAATTGGCCAGTGACAGGTTTATGACTGTTACAATAATGTTGCTTTTAATAAAAAAAGTTATAAAATACTATGATTTTTAGGTTCATAGGTTCATAGGTGTGTACTAGGCTAATGGCCCTGGAGCTTTTACAAGCCTAGCCCATAGGATCACCCTGGCATCGTGCCACCCGACCTTGGTTCCCAGTGCCTCGGTCGAGTAGAGCCACTGGAGTGATCCCTGGGGTGAATTTTCTATTTCCCATCTACTCATCAAGATTTCTCTTGAAGAGGGCCTTGGAACTTGAGGAGACAGGATCTTGATTTCCTATTCTCCCATATACGTGTCTTTCTGTGCAATAAAGGAGGTCACTATTCTCTGCTGAACTGTCTCTTGTGAAAGTTATTTTGTACTTAACAGTTTGGTACGACTTGGATTTCTGAGCTGTTTGTGTCTGCTGCGTTAAAAACTGCCACTGGGTACTAAAGAGAGACATGTTTTCTGTTAGGCAAGATTTAGTGTGACAATACACACTTAAATCTCAGCAGAGTTTACAGTCTCTGTAGTTAAGCTTTACTTAAACTTTCTTCACTTCATTAGTTTTAATTGCATGTGAGTAGGCAAACTGTATGAATCAAGGAAACTGGACGTCTGTGATCAATTATACTAACATACATTAGATATAATTGTGTGCTACTAGGGTATTAATGTATGCAAGGACAAAATATCCTTGGCACAGGGACTGTGTTTCCCTGGTAGGGTGGATTGAAAATCCTTCTCAGGAGTCAGAGTGAGTACTTATCAAAATATAAAAAAGTAAGAGAAGATTCCATCATTGGGAATCTGACTGACCCTAATTATAGTCACAGATCTACTCCTTTGGTATGAGGGGTGGTGTTTATAATGGACATCAGCATAAGAAGTTTTAAGGAGCTGGAATATGGGTCTCCAAGCAGTTATATGTTTAATAAATATGGAAGAGACAGCTGTAATTATTCGGTAAAGTGGTCTGAGCTTACTAAAAATGATAGTTCATTATAGTTTCTGGAAGAAGGTACTTTTGTTAAGAAATTTTTCTGTTCTGCAGTAGATCTACTCCTAAATACCATCAGTTCAACAGAGGCTGACCCCTCTTCCAGACCTGACATCAATCCTAGTGATTGGATCTTCATTTGTCTCAAGCCAGTTGAAAGGGTCCTTTCCTAGCATCCTCACAACATCAGCCACCACAGTCATCTAATGTGTTGGCTCAGCAACATGATCCCTGTTTCCTACATCAGGAAAATCCACACAGATGGGGAGAGTCACCTGGAGATGCCCAAAACCATTGAGGACCACTGGGACTAGGAGCAGCTATGCCTACCATCAACTCTGACCCTGGGCTTTCCAGTCAGACCAGAGCTAACACTAAACCTGCTACCACTTGAGAGAATTATGTGAACTGTCACCTGTGACTTCATCACCCAGTGATCCAGGTTACCTGACTTTATTTACATTGTGCAACTCTAGTGACTAAGTGTCACTTAAACATTATTTATGCCATATACAGAAAGTTGAAATGCATTTGGAGTCATCAAAGTAATCATCGAGCCAGAATAACTGACCCCTGCATACAATTCTTTGAACTGCCACTGCAGTTATTTCCATTTCAACAGCATTGCAACTTTAAAATTAATGTTACAGTCATCTTTGTCCTGCTACTGCACTTCTTACTTGCTGAACATTAAAATACTCTTTTTCTTCCATCAAGAGAAGTGCAACACACTAGCATCCCTACTACAAAAACTTAAAAAATGTCAAACTGCTGGGTGTGTTCTGCCATTATTTCTGCTTTTTAAGAAGGCTCACCCATGACAGCCATACTATACAATGCATCAAAATACCAAGAGTCTTGAGAACTGTAGATGCCAACATCCAGAAAAACAACAAGCACAGACAATTCATTTCGTCCATCTCCACCTTTGGGAAAAAATAATGGTTAGTCGTATTCAGCAACAATAAACATACCCTGTTGATAGAAGACAGCGTGAAATGATTCTTACCAAATACTGCAGGAAAGTGAAGTATACTGCCATGCAAACCCTTACTGTCAAACTGACAGCAATTTTTATCAGTAAGAGAAACAGGCATCCATCGCACAAGACATTATTTAATATCTCACAGTATACTCAGCATCATCTGAACTGAATAATTTGTACTGATGGTATCATTATTTTATCAGTTGTACCCTCCCCCCATTATACATGACACGAATGAACTGTGACTTTTCCCTGGCTACCTAACCTATTGGACTGTGTAACAAAGTATACTTTATTTGTGGGAAGAAAGCTTACTTGTGGCTTCCAAAAAACAATGTTGTTGGGTGGTGGTAGTTGTTATCCTGGATATGTAGGACTAGATATTCATCATACAGACACCCTTCCCTTAGGAATGTTCAGCGGAAAAAAAAACTCTGACTGTAAATACTGTAAACCTGCAAAATCCAGTCGGTAAAACAGAGGCATCATAGAACTGCTGTCACAATCTAGAAAAGGCTGCATTTAAAGAAGTTTTCTCCATATGGACTTGGATGATGTCATGTTTGGGGCAGGCAAACTTCCAGCCTATGGGGCACCAAAGGTTATTTGGGAATTAGGGCTTTTGTGTTGTAGTACCAAAATCATGTTGGTCACAAATATTCTTACATTATGTCTAGTTTTATGCAAAGCTTTGGTATCAAAGAAAAACTGCAAAATGCAAAAAACAGTTTTGCTAGCCATTTTTAGAAGGATTTATGATGATAAATGATAAATCAAAGAAGGTTACATGTCAAAATATTAATATTTCATGTAGACAGGATGCATTTATAAACAGAATGCATTTGTCGGTAATAAATTGTTGTTCATTAAAAGCTGAGAAAAAAATCGTACAAGTAAAAGATTACATTGGTATAGCATGTGGAAATATCTGACAGCGAGTGTCGTTTCATCTGAAAACATGCAGTCTTAGTACAGTCATCGAAAAATGTTATGTTTTCAATGATGCTTTACAACATCAGACTGGGGAATGTGAAGGGTGAGAAGTAGAGAGAAGGGGAAAATGTTAGTGTATGCATTTCATTTCTCATATGCTTTCATAGCAGAATTAAATCTCAAGTGTTTTAAAGTATGCATCTGTTAGTTTGTTTCCTGTCTAATATTAGTAAGTGATGACAGGGTTAGAAAAGTATAACATTTGTTCTGAGTAGAACGTACAATTATGGAATTTGGACCGCATGCCTAATATGGAATGCCATAAACAAGCAGCCAGGAGATGTTGGCAGAATCAGTGCTGCAGTGCTAATGTCTAATTGGTTAGTGACCGTTTTATAATTGCTACAATAATGACGCTTTTAATGAAAAAAGGTATAAAATACCATGATTCTTGTAACAGAAGGGGACATGATCTTGTCCTAGTTTCCCATGTACATATCTTTCTGTGTGATAAAGGAGATTGCTATTCTATGCTGAACTGTCTCGTGTGAAAGTTATTTTGTACCTTAACACTTTGCTCTGTGACTCGGATGCCTGAGCTGTTTGTGTGCTGCTGCACTGAAACTGACACTGGGCCCTAAAGAGAGACATGTTTTCTGTCAGGCAAGATAAGCAGAATTTAAAATCTCTACAGGTAAGCTTTACTAAAACTTTCTTCATTAGTTTTAATTGCATATGAGTGGGAAAGTTGTATGAATTAAGGAAATTGGATGCCTGTATGATCACTTATTCTAACAGGCTTTAGGTATAATTGTGTAGTAGTAGGGCATTAATCAAGGTATACAAGGACATAGTGTACTTGTCACAGGGACTGTGTTTCCCTTGTAGTAGGACTGAACATACTTTTCAGGAGTGAGAACAGGTTCTAATCAAAATATAAAGAAAAAGTATACATGACAGTTATGCATTTAATAGAGGGCTGGATTCAATAAACCATAAACAGCTCGCTAAAACCGTGTGCACATCCTGGTGCACCAATTTGTATCAGTAAACACTGTGGCATGCTAATTATAGCATAAGCAGCTGAACTGTATGCTTATCAACCAATCCAAAATGGTTGAGCTATTTAACAACCTATAAAGCCATTGTGTACACTTATTGTAGGCTTTTTCCTCGAATTCCAAAACCTATTGTAATACAGCCACGGAAACTACATTAGAGTGAAAGAATGCTGGGGGCTGCTGCTGCTTTTCTGCATGTGTCTGTGCAACAGGCTCAAGTCTATGCTGTTGCTCCTGACGACAGATCTCGGGCAAGGAGGAGAAGGGTGTTGAAACCCCATGTAACTTTTCATGGTCTGCATGGGGTGAAAATAGTAGAGTACTACAGGGTGGATAGAAACACACTCCACGAACTCTGCAATCTCTTTCCTTAACTGAGAGCAAAGGCAAACTGAAGGGAGCCAATACCTGTGGAGATCAAAGTATGTGTAGCAGTCAGAACTATAGCTACAGAAACCTTCCAGAGACCAACAGGGGACATGATGGAGGTGTGACAGGCATCAGCATCCAGGATTCTACATCAGTTATTGAATGCTATACTACAGCATGCCAGTGACTATATATATTTTCTCTTTACCCCCGAGGACAGATCTACAACTATGCAGGATTTCTACCCCATAGCACACACACTTCTCTGAAGTCTTGGGTGCCATAGACTGTATGCACATTGAGATCAAAGCACCACCCAGAGAACAGGGAAGGTCCTACATAAACAGAAAGGGCTTCCACTCCATTAACTGCATTACATGTAATGCTAAGGGAATCATCCTCAGTGTGTGTGTGCTGGCATCCAACTCATATCACTACCACAGGTTTTCTGTGGGGGGGGCATATCTCAATATCTCACAAGACCTTTTACTGGGGGATGCAGGGGATGTTCTCAAACCATGGCTGATGACGCTCATCAGAAATGCGCACCCACCCATGGAGGAACACTATAATAAGGCACACTCTTAAACGAGAAATATTATAGAGCATGTGTTTGGGCTGCTCAGGTCACAGTTTTCGTGCCTATATACATCAAGAGGGACCTGCAGTATGATCCCAATACTTATGCTTCAATTATCACTGTGTTATCCCACACCATATTATCCTGAGAAAACAGCTGCAACAGGAACACCAAGGAGAAGAGATACACGTTCCATCACCACTGGAAAGGTCAACACAGCCACATGTAGAGGGGGAACCACCATCTGCTGTGGGTGTAGATAGAAGTATGCATGCACAATATGCCCTTGCCCTGGCCAAGAGGCAATGCATAGCACATATGCTGACCACCTAAGGGGTACAACTTTCATCCTATGTGCCTACATACAGTAAAACCGATGCCAGGCATTGCTCACAACCTTTACTTACCCATGTAATGGCTGTGTACTGCTAGCATCAGACAGAGTCACGCCTAAATTACAACAGCTGTAACTGCAGGACATATCGAGGTAAGTCTTGAACCTGGAACAGGAAAATAAATAGGTAAGAACACAAATGAATGGCAGATCCTTACATACTGTCACTTGAAAATGCACCTAAGTAGAATGTGTGTGAGTTTTCCAGCAATGACATCAATATGTGACAGGAGTGACTCATGTCTATAGATTTCTGTTTATCAGCTAACATGCTTCCTGCATTGAAAATATACACAATAGAAAAAGCAGTCCAAAGTCTAATTATCCCGACATTCTCACTAAGAGGAGCAATAAGCTTCACTGATGCATCAACAATTTCAAGGTAGTAATCACAACAGTAAAAAGGCTGGTTGAAATCAATGAAAATAGCATTACCAGTACATATACCAAGCACTCAGTTAGCCATGCATCTTAAGCATCAGGAAAAAAATGCATATGTATCCACAAATCCAAATGTCTGAAACAAGTTGATGGCACAGTTATTATCATTTGCACAGGGTGTGTTCTGGTGGCAGAATGCCAAGGCTGACACAAAAGTAGTGATTGTGTGTGAATAAGAAAGACAGGCAGAAATGTAGCTAATTATTGAATGGCCACTGAGACAGAATGACCTGCAAGCCTCATGAATGCTGCATGTACCTGTTACGGGTGTGTTTGTATGGGCACTCTATGTGAAATGTGTGTTTGTGAGAGTCTGCATGAACACAGCCAAACTCTGTGATAGCTCTACATCATGGCACATTGGACAGGTGTGAGCTGTCTATGGTAGAAGTATCAGTGCATTGTCATCGCCCCCAACCATGAGAACTAGCTCTACCAGGAGTTGCACTGGCATGACCATGCCCATGGTCAGATATGCTGGTGCTACCTAAATGTGAGCAATGTCTGATGGACAAGCTCTCCTCATGACTATGCCCAGATCAAGGACCCCGTGGCTTACCATGTTTGGGTGTGGATACATCAACCACTGATGGAGCAGTGGAAGTAGTGTCACTACAGGAGTTGTGGGATTGTGCACAGTCATGTTGGCTAACAGCAGACCTATGGCCATGTGGGTGCTGTCTCACTCCCAGCAGATGTTCATCACAGACACTGCCCATTCCATTGTGTTATTCATTTGATCCATTGAATTGGCCACATGGCGGAGACAGTCATGCATGTCAGCCTGTGCCATATCTAAAACCTGAAGCAAGTCCTCTGAGGCCCTAGTGGAATGTGCCTGTGTCTCCATGATAGCCCTAAACATACATCAAGTGGCATGTGGTGACACACAATCATCAGGTGGAGGGTGGACAACAGGCTCCCTCCGAGCACCCCTACCAACCCTCCTGAGTGTCACCTCACCCAGACTTTGGTTATGACCACAGTCAACCAGCACTGAAGCCATAGTAACCACACTACCCTGATCAAGTGTGTACCCTTAACCTGCCCATTATCTGAGGGCTCAGAGGAATGGGTATGCATAGGCATACTGACGATGTATGAGTCAAAACCTCAATGTCAGTTTCAACCTCTGCACCCCCCCCAACTGTGCCTCTGTGTGACCACCATCATCATCAGAGCCTACAGATACTCCATCATAAGGTGGTAGAAGTCCTACACTTCTACTGTCAGGCTCGCCTGTGATAAAAAGCAACAAACAGGAATTAAATCACTACTACACTAAATATTACACCGATATAGATGATAAAAAAGTTACTCTGGTCACAGAATCACAGATGTACAGTAATGCAGACAGTCATTATACCCTCATCACACATAAAGACAATTATATACCTAAATAACGATTAGTAATAAGCAAATAAACATTTGCTTACCATGTGCAGATGTCTGCACACTTTGCAGGAGGATGGTCCTGTAAGAAATGAAGCAAGGAAAGGATGTCAATTAAGCATCACAATGGGAATAACACAGGAGAACAGTGGGTACACAATCACCTATATGTCCTGTAAAAAATAGCTGAAACTGAATCTTGAGACGTCCACCCACACCCATGTGTACCAAACAAATTTCTTGTATAGCTCTATTAATTATCAATAGTACAAATACAACAACAACAAAAAAAAAAATCACAAGATGTGGTAATCAAATTATGTATTTTATTTCTACAACCAAATATAAAAATTGCCTTATGTAAGCATACCTGGAAGCTGCTCCTGGGACGAACTTACTCTCCCAGCCACATGAGCACCAAAATGAAGTACGCAATGTGCAGTCTCCATTGAGCTGTCTGGATCTCTGACAGTAGACAGGAACTCCTTATTTGGTGTCACAGATGACCTGGTAGCAGGACCACCCCCCATTGCCATTTGTTCTCAAGCAACTGCAGCTGCTCTCGTCTAGGCTGATGAGATCATATCAGTGGCCCGATGCCGCACCTGATCATAATTTCTACTGCAACCTCTGACTGCATTGACATTGTGCATTCACAAGTTCCAACTAGCTTTTCTGGCAGCAATATCCCTACATCCTCTCTCAAGCAGAAAGGCTCTATTATGCCTCAGAGCCTGTATTATCACCTAATGCAAAATGTCACCGAAAGGGGTTTTTCATGGATTTGTAGGCTTGGGTGTTATAATCCTATGTGACATAAAACAGAGAAGGATAAACAGATAAATATCACATTTCTTATGAATTACTTATAAAAAATAATCAGTCTGTGACTCTTTATTCAATATTAAGTACTTGAAACACATGTTTTATTTAGTACAACTGAAGGTTTGCTGGTTGTCACACCTCCCCCTCACACATAAACAAAGATTTGTACAAACCAAGGAATACCACATAAGTAATATATGTATATTTCCCCATAGAAATATAAGGATGGCTACACATTTTCTACAGAAAAGCACTTGAAACATACTTATCTTCTTGGACCACAGAATGGTAGGTGGTTCCCCCACCCCAAAACACCAAACAAATGAAGGTTTGTACAAACCAAGGAATACCACATAAGTAATGTATATATGCCTTTCACACAATTATTAAGATGTGTACACATTTACAGCAGAAACGTTTATTTATGAATGCCAGTCACTTCTCACTTTGCCCACTACTGCCGTGGAGGTTGCCCTGTACCATTTCAGAAGCATAACACCAGTATCATTGACATGTACATTACATTTCTCTCCAATAATGCAAAATATGGCAAAATCATAAAAAATAGTAGTTGTACTGAAACTATAACTTGTCTATCTCTGAAATGTAAATGCCTGAAAAAAAAAACAGTGCTAACAGTGAAGTATAAGAACTGCATGTAGATAAAGATAAAAGTTCCATTTTCTACTGGATATATAAATACATATGTAACATTTTACAAAATTTAGAATGTACTTAAAATAATACAAGCATGCCTTAGCCAAATTATATGCCTTCTCTACAGATAAATCTCCTTCAAAGGAATACCAATCTTCTGTTTTGTCCAAATACAAACAGGTTTCCTCACTTTCAAGTTCCCTAGCTAGATGGCTACATTTTTATAGTGTAGATTTAGCCCTCTGAGCACTGTGAATATGTAAATGAGGTGTGAACTTATTCAAATTGCTGAAAACAAAACTTTTGACTTTTTATATCAGATGTAAACATAGTGTAGCCTCTGCACCATTGTTAGTTGCTAATGGCTTGCAACTGTGTATGATTAGTGTAAGTGAAGAAAAACACAACTGCAATTCAGACACCCTTCCCTGTAGTGGGTGTGTCAGTGAGGATCCACTTATAAAGTGTGAAATAACTTCAGCGAGCTTGAAATGAAACAAAATACCACACATTTATCATATTTGATGAATAATTGCAAACCTCTCCTGCCTTTGCTGAAAAATGTTTTTCACTGTCATATACTTTTATCATATATTTAAAGGAAAATGATACAAAATGTACCATAGACTACATGCTGAGATTACAGCAGAGATAAAGGAAAACTGAACATAATACAAAGAGAAGACAGAATTGCATTTGTGTGAACATATTCAGAAATGGCTGTGATCACTCATGGCACTAAATATGCAAGGCACACATGTACATCCAACTGAGAATGTAAAGAATATATAGGTTAATAATGTAGAGGAAATGTGAATTGCTTGTATGCACATGATTTGATTGCTGTTGCAAAGCTGTGGCTGTGGCAAAGGCAGATAACACACTCCCACTGTGTTTTGTAATTTCACTATTCTGATAGTTCAGTCCAGAGCTGTGTAATTGTTTAATATGTGTTTAACTTTATTTTTTATTTATTTATTGGTCTTTTACATTTGCATGGTGCACGGCTTAGGGCAAACTTGGAAAAACACATAATGTCAGTTGCCTTAGGACACACATTCACACTTAGCAGCATTGCACGGCGGTCAGAACCTTGCATGATAATGATGGTAGAAATTACACCTGTGACCCAACTGAAGATGCTGAGGTACAAAGTAGTTTAGACAGGTAGACCTGGTTTCGAGTTCTACAGTATTTTTTAATGAAGAATGATCATAACAACTATTAACAGAAATAATCTATATTTGCTTTTGCCTTTATTTGTCCATTGCTCACCTGTGTGCAAACACTTTTCACTAGTGAAGAAAATAAAAAGAAACATTGTTGCTTGTTTTGCCTTCCTTCATGAAACAAGGCGATGTGGCAATGCACAGATCTCAGCACTCTGGACAGTACTGAGTGTAAAAGTGCACCAGTTGTCTTTTCTGTGGAGCTAAGTATAAATACATGCCCAGATCTCAGGTGAACCAAGGTTCTAATCCAGCACACTGCACATTTTATTAATGGTGTCCAACTGTAATTTTTAACAAAAATAATAATAATATTAATATAAAGAAAAATTATACATAACAATGACAATGTATAGCAGGTTGATTGACCATATACATGGTATCATACCTATGATATGTATAACTGACATAGCATGACAATTATGGTTGTGCAATTATAAATGTATAAGTTATATATTAGTAATGACCATGTTTGGCAAGCACTTCTTCTGTGGCAATGAGGAAACATCTATGTGGATATATATGTATTCTCTTTTTCACATAGGTCTGCATCTTACAGCTTACAAATTACTTTTTGTAATGTGTAAAGCCTCACAAAATATGTGTCAAGTCATACAACTGATCCCCTCCCCAAAATTCATATCTTAAAAACCGAGTCATTTGACATGTCATCGTTGATCATTGGACAAACTATTGTCAGGTCTAGCAGCACACGTGACATAAAGTAATGCCAACTGCCACATTATCCTTCCTGTTTCATAAAGTGCCTTAGTCTCTTTTTGACAATGTTTCTCTCCACTTAACATTGCACAAACCCAGTTAGCATGGTTGTGTGAGTTTGCACACTGGCTGTAAAATGCAACATCATCAATTGGTGGGAAAACACTTTCACTGTTGGAGGATCTGTACAGACATGGCAGGAGCTGGGAAGGATGGTGCCCAATTCAGGGCTCAAAGGTAGGGTGTGGAGGTGTCAAAAATATTTATTGCACTCGTCATAGAGTGCTACAGCTGTAGGCTGTGGGGTGTGGAGGTGTCAAAAATATTTATTGCACTTGTAGCAGAGTGTAGAGTGCTACAGCTGTAGGCTGCTGCAGGGGGACTACACCGAGTCTCAGTATAAGGCTGTGGCTTGGAACAGTTTAGCCAAGGCTGTCTGCAGTGCAACTAGCATACAACACACTGGGAACCAATGCAGGCACCATTATAATGACCTGAAATGGTGCAAGCAAGCACAACTCAACCAGTGGCTGGATGAGTTTCGGACTGACATCTCACAGATGTGTAAGTATGCAGATGAAGCAACTTTAAATGATATGGAAAGCTGCTGATAGCCAAGATTGTTATGTGCAATGCTTTCATGTCTCTTTTTCTTTCTTTCTTTATTTTTCAGCTGCTCAAGAAATTTCAGTGAACAGGGAGGCACCCGCTGAAAGATTAGAAAGACTCAGAGAGGGAAGAGATATGTATGCAGCACAAATGAACATCATTGTATTAAAATTATTGCTCTTGCATACATTGCTAACAGGTGAAATATCGATCTTTAATGTAAAAGCAACCATGCATGCTTTCCTCTTTAGCTATTGGTAATTGTACTAGACAAGTGTAATAGTGTATTCAGATCTGGGTTCAGTTCTCACAAGTATCAAATACATTCTAATTACAAAAATATTTTTAATTTTAACTCTAGCAAAATTGGCTTTAATGCCATATTGTTAACTTAATATGTAATTTATTTAAAAGCATATATGAAATATATGCATATTGCAAGGATTACATTTTTGCATTTGGAAAGCTGTATAGCTAATATAATAATAATAGTATATTTATTGTAATAAAAAATTTATGTGACATGTAATGGTTTTAGTACAGGGAGGTAGGGCAACCACTACGGCTCAGCCTGCCAACCCTCCACTGGCTGCCACACCAACACCCAGCACATCTGGGATGCAACCTGGAAGTACTACCTCTGCAGCTCCTGCACTACCTGGGCGATCCACATCAGGTAGCATTGCCATTGCCACTGGTGCATTGGTACCCCACAGGAGTATTAGTGGAGGCGCTGATTACATCTCCCACCAGAAGCTGCCAGGATGGTGCATAATGCATTAGAAACTAGCACTGGTGCTTACCTCCGGTGTCTGGAGAAGTTGGTCCTAAGAATGCAAAAAAGACCTCCATGTCAAGCAATACCCCAAGGAGCTGAAGAGCTGGACAGTGATGACAGTTCTGAGGGTGAGGACTAGATTCTTACTGTTCCCATGCTTGCCAGGCATGTATCTCTGATGTCTCTTACATATCCTAATCATGGTGTCCCCAACCTTTTGTGTCCATCGCAATCCCTGTGTCTGTCTTGTTTGTCCTGTTTGTCTGCACCTGCTGCTTTATCTACCCCACTTACCTAATCCTGACACCCCTACGTCCCTCCCCATCATTCCTCTCTTCTTGAAATAAAATAAATAAATAAATAAATAAATAAATAAATAAATAAATAAATAAATGGGCAATGGTAGCTGTCCCAGAAAAAAAAAATTGTCTCTTACATAGCACTCCACTTTGCATGTGTCTTCTTGACACACTCGATTTGGTCCAATTGGCTATACAACATAATTGTGTTGTTGTCACCCATCTGTGTTGTGGTGGCAGTCCAAATTCATCTGATTGTGGCAACAGTCTAAATTCTTCCTATTTTCTATACCTGTTCACATTACACTGTTAAAGAAGTGGATAGCTATGGTTCTTTCTTAATTCCCTCCTGCAAATTTACTTATTGGTTCCCCTTTGTTCTCCCCCTGCTTGACCCCTTTATTATCTACCCCATTTTCATACCTTTAATCTGGTCAAAAAGTAGAATTACACACCACACAAATGGCCAGAAAAGACCCTAATAAAGCCTTCACTTTTTGTCTTCTGCATTTGTGCAGAGTTTGGCATCATGCATCAATGCCAAGCAGCAGCGAATGGCTGTTTGTTTCCTATGTCAAAACCTGGTGAGTTTTTCCATTGGCCACACTAGTCCAGTTATCTCTGCACAATGCTGGTTAAACTCACTGTGCTAAAGGAACACAAAGTTAAACTAGAGCAAAGGCAGCACTTTGAAATATTTATTCTGACAGTGATTTAGGCTGTTGAATGTGACAAAATGTAAATTACTCTGTGGAGTTTTGACATAAATCATTGGTCTGAAAATTGTTTTTGACAATAGCTTCATGGGTTTGATTCCAGATACATCTCTCATAATTTTTTACTGTGATGTTATATATGTATGATATATTTAATCACCTACATATCACAATTTGCAAATGTTATGATTTTCCAAGGAGAAATATTAACTACTGCCCAAGAATTAGTATCTGAAGTGACATTCAACTCCATTGTTAGCACAAATTTAGCTAATCTTAGCTGCTTGTAGTAAACATATTGTCCCTTTCCTAAGCATTCTCTACCCTTATGTCACAGCATATAATGTTAATAATGACAACAGAACAAATGCATGACCATTAATCAGGCATTAAAAACACTGTTAGGTGTATGTTCATCTCTCCTTGTATTCATCCCATCACTCCAACTTCTCGGTACATGTGTTTATCCTTTAGGTTGATGGATGGTGTCTGCAGACTGACTTGTCTGTGCCGATGGTTAATACTAACATGTCACCTTAATTCAATAGGTTATCATTGCTCATGTACTGTGGAATGTTTTAAAATCATCTGTAGGATTCTGTTGTTGACATGTTCAGGTGAAGATAGATGAAATCTTCATTTAATAGCCAGTTACCAAGGCTATAGACGAGGGAAAGGTGGTACACACAGCCTACCTAGACCTTGCTAAGGCCTTCAACACCATTCCCCATTCTGGTATTATAGACAAGCTCACCAGCCTGAACATAAATACCCTATGTCACAAGATGGGTTGCCAACTAGCTCACGGACAGAACCCACATGGTAAGAGTTGTGAGAGCTAGGTCCGACTCTAAACCGGTTACAAGTGGCATTCCCCAGGGCTCAGTCCTAGGACCCCTCCTATTCGACATATACTTCTCAGAGGTACAGGCAAGCACAGGAGGACTATGGCTGACCAAGTTCGCAGACTACTGCAAACTAGGGGCTATAATTGACTCTCCGGCTGACACAGACATCCTCCAAAAGGGTCTCACTGAGACAGATACTTGGTGTCAAAATCATGGCCTCAAGCTAAATGCCAAAAAGTGCATCTCATCCCCTTTGGAAAAAAACATAGTACCCACAAACTACCACATAGGTGGTAGTCCCCTAAATATGGAAGATGTAATAAGGGATCTGGGGACCCAAGTAGATAGTAATTTCTCCTTTGACAATCACATTGCCAAAGTGGTTAGAAAATCCTTCTACATGGCCCACCTAACCACAAAAGGGTTCGCATCCAGATCAAAAAAGGTCATTGTGCCCCTCTACTCATCACTCATCAGACCCATCTTAGAGTACAACGCCCCATTTGGGATGTACCTTACAAGACACCTGCAACAGCAGGAAAGACCACAGAAGTACCTTACCAAGAGGATCAGTGTCCTCAAACAGATGCCCTATGCAGCTCGACTGAAGAAACTCCAGTTGTACTCTGCCTGACATACAAGGCAATGTCCAACCCAGAATTGATGGACATGCTCCACCTAAAGAAAACCTTATCCCCTCGAGTCACACGCTGTAGGGATCTAAACTTCACCACAACAATAAATAGGATGTGCTGGAGGGATAGATTCCTGTCCCAGAGACTTCCCATGCTTTGGAACAAGATCCCAATCTGCATTAGGCAGAGCTCCTCGCTAACACTCTTCAAAAGAAACCTTGACAAGTGGATGGGAAATAGAAAGTTTACCTTGGGGATCACTTCAGTGGCTCTGCTGGACAGAGGCACAGGGAACTAATCTAAGGGGGCAGCGAAAGCCAACACATTCTGGCTAGGCTTATAAATGCCTTCGGGCAGATAGCCTAGTACCCACCTATGAACCTATGAACCTATGTGATGTGCAAACTGTGCTTACTGTGACAAAACATACTGCACATACTTTTCAGGCTATATGGCCATACACAAATAGCATATCTGGTGAGTCAGAAATAATCTTTTCAAAACATGTACCACCCCTTGTAATGTCTAGAAATCTGTACACACAATTAAATTGTGATTTGCAGTGAGGCCTGTAAAGTAGCTAATAGTTGTACCACTGTATTATAGAGATCGGCAGTAATGACAAAAACTGTGTAAGACATACTTTACTGTAATCATTTACTGTTTGTCACATTTGCAGTAATGATCACATTTGCTTAGGTAATGCCATCTTGACACCATCTATAAAAAAATGCGAATGAGCTTGATATGAACCCTGTGTTATCTGGGCTCTGAACATGAGTTTACTGCTGTTATACCTACTGCCATGGGGAAATGCTGTTATACCTACTGCCATGGGGAAATGCTGTTATACCTACTGCCATGGGGAAAGCTAGACAGTAGGCATATTTTTCCACTCAGTACTGTCCAGAGCGCCAACAGCCATGCATCACCACTTTGCCTTTTTGCTTGAAGGAAGGTAAAGCAATATAAAAATTAGTATTTTTCCATTTAAGTAAAGAACTGCATTCACTTGTCATTTAACTCCTGGCAAATAGGTTTATAGATTCATAGGTGTGAACTAGGCTAATGACCCCAGAGACTTTACAAGCCTAGCTCATAGGCATCATACCACCCGACCTTATTTCCTAGTGCCTCTGTCGAGTAAAGCCACTGGAGTGATCCCTGTGGTGAATTTTCTATTTCCCATCCACTCCTCAAGATTTCTGTTGAAGAGGGTCAGTAAGGTGCTCTCTATGACATATACGGGAAGTCTATTCCATAGCATGGACAGTCTCTGGGTTATGAACCTGTCCCTTCAACATATTCTGTTGATTGTGGTAATGAGGTAGAGGTCTCTGGAGCATGTGGTGCAGAGGGATTTGGCTTTCTTTAGATGTAGGATTTCTAACAGAGCTTTCTAAGTCAAGCAGAGATTGCCTCTAAGTAGGCGATATGAGACAGAGAATAGTTGGAGTTTTTTGAGTTTGTCCCTATAGGACAAGTGTTTAAGGCCTAAGATCCTCTTTGTGCAGTACTTTTGTGGCCTTTCCAGTTGTTGCAGGTGTCTAGTGAGGTACATGCCAAATGGGGCATTGTACTTGATGATTGGCCTAATGAGGGAAGAGTAGAGGGAGACAATGACCTCTTTCTTCCTGGATGCAAAACACTTAGTAATGAGATGTGCCACATAGAAGGACTTTCTGACCACAGTGGCAATGTGGTGGTCAAAAGAGAGGTTGCTGTCAACCTGTGTTCCCAGATCTCTTATGTGTTCAGTGGACTACCATCGATGTGGTAACTCATGGGAACCGGGTTTTTCCCAAAGGAGATGACAATACATTTTTTGGCATTGAGCTTAAGGCCATGGTTCTGACACCAGTTGTTGGTCTCTGTGAGGCCTTTCTGTAGGATGTCAACATCACTTGGAAAGTTAATAATATCTCCCAACTTGCAATTATATGCGAACTTTGTCAGCCAGAGTCCCTTGGTGTTGGTGTGGACTTCAGAGAAGTAGATACCAAACAGGAGAGAACCCAGGACTGAACCATGTGGGACTGCAGTTGTGACTGGTCGGCAGTCTGGCTTGGAGTCAGCTACTTTCACACTGTGGGTTCTATCTGTGAACCAGTTTGCAACCCACCTAGTGATATATGGGTTGATGCCTACCTTAGTGAGTTTTTCTATGATTCCTGAATAGGGAATGGTATCAAAGGCTTTGGCCAGATCAAGGGAGGCTGTATGAACCATCTTGCCTTCATCCACAGATCTAGTGACTGACTCAAAGAAGTCGACCAGGTTGAGCAGGCATGATCTACCCTTCACAAAACCAAACTGTGTGGGATCCAGAGTTTGGCCATTCCATATATCCTTGTTTATTAGGTATATGATGATGCATTCAATAGCTTTGCATATCAGACTCATCAGGCTAATTGGGCGATACTTCCCAGGGTCTGTGGTTGCTCCTCCTTTGTGGAGAGGGATGACTGTAGCAGTGTGCCATTTGATAGGGACAAAGCCTGAGGAGAGGCTGTGGTTGAACAGGGCACACAGGTGAGATGCCAGTTCACTCTGTAGTTCATGTAGAACACAGCCAGGGATATTGTCAGGTCCCATAGAAGCTGTATTCTTGGCCTTGGACAGTGCTGTTTTAGCCTGTGCAGCAGTAATACTGGGTTCCTGGCAATCTACTGGTATTGTGATTGGTCCTCTGGGGGGAGAGAAGTGTAAAGTTGGCACTGAATCTGTCGGCCAGTATATTGGCAATATCTGTTGGCTCATTATAGGATACAATTGTGCAGTAGCTCAGAGCAAATCTGGGTATTGCTGTGAAGATTCTTTACATAACTATAGAAGGCCTTGTGGTTGTTTTTACTATCTGCAATCCTTTTTTTTTTTTAGCTAACTTTAGAGGATTTGATGAGGGATCTCAACTTTTTGTTAAGGTTGATAAGGGAGTTTTTCCAGTCTTGGGACTTCACCTTATTCTGCATCATTTTCCTCCTTCTGTTGTAGAGTTTGTTTATGGCAGGGGACCACCAGTTTGGCTTAATTTTTTTGGAGGAGAGCGTCTTGGTTCTATTGGGAAAGGCAAGATCTATGCATTTGTGTACGTGTTCGTACAGTGCATTGGTGTATGATTCGGCGGTCATGCAACTATTCTCCATTTGCATGGGTGCCATGAAGTTAGCTACCTCTGTTTTTATTATCCCAAAGTTAGCTTTGGAAAAGTTTTTCATGTGGTTACCTTTGTGGGGGTGGGGTGGGAGGGTTGTGCATTTCCAAGGTAATTAGTTTGTGGTTGGATCTAAGCAAAGAGGAGTTGACCAATGGTGTAGAGCAATGGTCACCCATGTTAGTAATGACCAGGTCAAGGATGTTGCTACCTCTAGTGGGGGTAAGAATGAGCTGGTTCAGGGCATTGGAATTAATGAATTCCAGGAAACGTTGGGCAAGTGTATTGGTACATAAGTAGTTTTCCCAGCTAATGGAAGGGTAGTTGAAGTCATCCAGTATGAGAGTGTTAGGTTGGACCCTAATATTCTCCAGGGTGCCTAGGAATGTGGAGTGTGAGTCTTGAGACATGGTTGGGACCTATAGCAGGCTACAACCTGAATTGCTGACTTACCCAATGTTAGCTGCACCTGAAGTATCTCTGATGCATTATATTGGGCTACCAGTCTGGAGGTGTGCTCATCCTTTATGAATATGGAAACGCCACCGCCTTTGGAGCTTCAGTCCAAGTTCTGTGGCTGAAAGGTTCATAGGTTCATAGGTTTGTAGGTTGGTACTAAGCTATTGGCCCTAGGGCCTATACAAGCCTAGCCATAACAATTCCCTGGATATTTCTTCCCACAATATTTACTTCCCTGGACCCCTGTCTAGCAGGGCGACTGACATGAACCCTGGGTGAATTTCCTATCTCCCATCCAATCATCAAGGTCCCTTTTGAAGAGGGCCAAGGAGGCGCTGTGCTTGATATGTATGGGCAGTCTATTCCAGAGTATGGAGAGTCTCTGGGTTAGGAACCTATCCCTCCAGCATGCTTTGTTCATTGTGATGACAAGGTTTAGATCCCTGGACCATGTGGCTCTGAGGGATTGGGATTTCTTTAAGTGGAGCATGTCCTACAGCTCAGGGTTTGACATGGCCTTGTATGTTAAGCAGAGATTGCCTTTGAGTAGGTGATATGCCACAGAGTATAGCTGGAGTTTTTTTAGACGTTCAGCATATGGCATCTGCTTTAGGCCTGTGATTCTTTTAGTGAGGTATTTCTGTGGCCTTTCCAGCTGTTGCAGATGTCTTGTGAGGTACATTCCAAATGGGGCATTATACTCTATAATGGGTCTAATGAGGGATGAGTACAGTGGGACAATGACCTCCTTTTTTATGGATGAAAACCCCTTAGTGATGAGGTGGGCCACATAGAAGGATTTCCTGACTGTTGTGGTGATGTGGTTGTTGAAGGTGAGACCACTGACCACCTGTGTCCCTAAGTCTCTCATCACACTTTCAGTGTTTAGTGTACTGCCACCTACGTGGTAATTCATGGGTACATGTTTTTTCCCAAAGGGGATAACTGTACATTTCTTGGCATTAAGCTTGAGCCCATGGCTCTGGCACCAAGCATCTGTTTCTGTAAGGCCCTTTTGTAGAATATCCACATCATTTGGGGATTCAATAATGGCTCCCAGTTTGCAGTCATCTGCGTAATTTATTAGCCAGAGTCCCTTAGTGTTGGCCTGTACTTCAGAGAAGTAGATGCCAAACAAGAGCAGTCCCAGGACTGAACCCTGAGGTACTCCACTTGTCACTTGTCTGGAGCTGGATTTGGAGTCGGCTACTTTTACAGTCTGGTTCTGTCAGTAAGCCAGTTGGCAGCTCATCGAGTGACATAGAGATCTATGCCCAGCTTAGTAAGTTTATCTATGATTACAGAGTGGGGGATGGTGTCGAAGGCCTTGGCAAGGTCCAGATAGGCTGTGTGGACCACCTTACCCTCATCCACAGCTTTGGAGACTGATTCAAAGAAGTCAATCAGGTTCAGGAAACAAGATTGGCCCTTCACGAACCCAAACTGGGTGGGGTCCAGTGTTTGAAGGTTGCCAATGTCTTTGTTTATAAGTTCCATGATAATGCGTTCCATGCCCTTGCAGATTAGGCTTGTCAGACTGATGGGACGGTAGTTCCTGGGATCCAAGGTGGATCCCCCCTTGTGGAGTGGGATAACTGTAGCTGTGCGCCATTCAGTGGGCACGAAGCCTGAGGTGAGGCTATGATTAAACATGACACCTAGGTGAGGTGCCAGTTCATTTTATAGTTCATGTAGTACACAGCCTGGGATGTCATCTGGTCCCATGGATGCTGTATTCTTAGCTTTGGAGAGTGCGGTTTCTACCTGTTTGGCCATGATTACCGGAATTTGTCAATCTTTTGGTATTGAGATGGGCTGTTTAGTTGGTGAGTGGGGGGTGAAGCTGGCACTAAATCGATCTGCCAGGATATTGGCAATATCCTTGGGATCAGTATATTTAATGCCATTCTGTTGTAGCTCAGAGCAGATCTGAGCATTGCCATTTACATTCTTGACATGACTATAGGATGCCTTGTGGATGTCTTTGGAATCTTTGGCAATTTTATTTTCGTAACTAGCTTTTGAGAATTTTATGAAAGATCTCAACTTCTTACTGAGGCTGGCAAGGAAGATTTTTGCATCTTGGGACTTTCCTGTTTTCTGCTACAGTTTCTTCCTTCTGTTGTAAAGTTTGTTTATGGCAGGGGACCACCAGATTGGCTTCCTTTTTTTGGAGGAGTGCATCTTGGTTCTATTTGGGATGGCAGGATTCATGCACGAGTGGATATGCTCGTACAGTGCCTTAGTGTAGGATTCAGCAGTCGAACTTTCAGATCCCGTCTGCATGGGTGCCATGAAGTTTGTCACTTCTGACTTGAGTAACTTGAAGTTAGCTTTGGAGAAGTTTTTTACGGAGGTTTTCTTACTGGGGTGGGGGGTGGGTGGGGGTGGGATGTGGATATCGAGGGTGATTTGCTTATGGTCAGACCTGACCTATGAGGGGGTGACCACTGGTGTGGAGCATCTATCTCCCATGTTGGTAATGACCAGGTCTAGGATATTGGAACCCCTGGTGGGTTAGTTGATCCAGGCCTTTGGAATTTATGAATTCCAAATACCGTTGGGAAAAGGTGTTGGTACCCGAGTAGTTTTCCCAGTTAATGGCAGGGTAGTTGAAATCACCCAGTATTAGGGTGTTTGGTTGTATCTTAATATTTTCCAGTATGTTTAGAAAGGTGTAGTGAGAATCTTGGGGCATGGTGGTGGATCTGTAGCAAGCTACAATTTGGATTGCAGTCTTACCTAGTGTTAGTTGCACCTGGAGAATTTCAGATGCATTGTGTTGGGCAACTAGCCTGGAGGTGTAAATATCCTTAGTGAATATGGACACTCCTCCACCTTTAGTGTTTTGATCTTGGTTTGGTGGCGGAAAAGTGTGGTAAGAGTTGTAGACTGGTATTACAGGGGTGCTCTATGGAGCCTTGAACCAGGTCTCAGTTACTGCACAGAGATCGATGTTCTCCATTTTTAGGAGTGCCTCGAGAGAGTGCATTTTGAGGTTTAGACTTCTAGCATTGAGTAGCATTACCTTCAGATTTTGCATGTTTGTATCTGTTATGGTGGTGGTTTTGTCCTTTGAACCTTGCCTAAAAAAGGCACTATAGGGGTGGCAAGAGCTTTAGCCAGTAACCTGAATCCCAGGGGTGACAGGTCCAGACCATCTCTGGCAAAGCATTGTGGTTTGTTGATCATGTCTTCCCAGGCAGACAGATACTGGATCCCCTTTGAATGACACCAGAAGCTTAGCCGATTGTTGAAGTCAATCATTTTGTCCTTATACTGTGGTATCATTCTGGGTGAAGGCAGGATGCTACCCAGGGTTAGGGTCATACCTGCCTGGGCCACATGATCTGAGAGTTCCTCCATGTCTCTTTTCATGTAGTCCAGGGATGTAAGTCTCAAATCATTCACTCCAACATGGACAATGACAGAGTTGTATTTGTACTTGTGGAGTGACTTGAGTGCATGCATTATGTTCATAGGTTCATAGATTAGTACTAGGCTAACTGCCCTTATGGACCATTTTTTTAAGCCTAGCCAAGTATCCCATGTGAGAATCAAACCCTGCACCTTGCACCTGTAAGGCAACCACCTTAACCATTATGCCACCCTCCCACCCCTTGTGTCGCAGATCCTGGCACCCGACAGGCAGCTGACTGTAATTTTCTGCTTGTTCAGCCTGGTGAGTGGGACATTAGTGTGCCTGACTATAGAGTCACCTATGCCTAAAGGTGTGGAATGAGTTATAGCCTGGTAGTGCAGGGGGTGCTTTCTGTTGCTTTAAACCAGGTCTCTGTTACAGCACAAATGTTGATGTTCTCCATTTTGAGGAGTGCTTCAAGTGAGTGCATTTTGAGATTTAGACTTCTAGCATTGAGCAGCATGACCCTCATTTGGTTGTAGCTGTTATGGTGGTAATTTGCTCTTTGGAACATCACCTAAAAAAGGCACTATAGGGGTGGCAAGAGCCTTGGCCAGTATCCAGAAGCCCAGGGGTGACAGATGCAATCCATCTCTGGCAAAGCATCGAGGTCTGTCAATCATGTCATCCCAGGCAGACAGATACTGGATCCCCTTAGAATGACACCAGAAACTTAGCCAACTGTTGAAATCAATCATTTTCTGCTTGTACTGTGGTATCATTCTTGGTGATGGTAGGATGCTGCCCTTGCGAAACATGTTTAGGAACATCCGCAGCACAGTTTTTGTTTTCGTATTATTGACCAGATTGAATTTAATCCAAGGGGGCGGACCTTTCTCCCTATTGCTAGAATTACAGGAGCTCCTGTGGCAAATACGAACGAATGCATATTGTTCACCAGGCCTGAATGATATGAGTTCATTGGCCAGTGTATTACAGCTTAGGAGTCTCCAGAGGTAGATACCTCTGCATAAATCAATTTTTCTTATGTATTTTGGTTGCTTAGTTTAGGTCATTCCTTGTATGTACATAATGCATTTACATAATTCATGAACATAACTTATTCTATTTACGAACATAATAGTTTTTTATTTTTTATTTTTTATAATTATAATTCTTTTACAAGCATAACTTTTCAGCATATTCCTAATAGTTTATTTATTGTGGGTAGTTATCCATTGTTTTAGTAATTGAATGAATTATGTGGTGTTCTGCATTTTTCTTCTTTTATTATTGGTTATTGTGGCTTTAACTTTTGAAATGAGGTTTTTACCATGTGATTTATTTAATTAATTAATTCATGTATTTAAGGCAGTGTTTTGAGCAATTATTTAGTCTGAAGAAGTTTTATTCGTTGAAATAAGACAAATGCACTAACTACTACGTTGTCCTGGGTTTAATAAACTGCCTTTGGTGGAATCTTTTCCTGTTGTGGATTATTCAGCAGCCTGCAGTTCTTGCTATTTTGTACTAATTAGCAGGGATGTCAGCTTTCCCAAAGGGAATAATAATGCACTTTTTTTTCATTTAGCTTTAATCTGTGGTTTTGGCACCAGTCATTTGTCTGCATTAACTCTGTCTGCATTATAATAGCATCGTTGGTGGACTCAGTGATTGCTACCAGTTTGCATTCATCAGTGAACTTGGTCAGGCATAGGCTGTCCAAGTTTGCCTATACTTCTGAGAAATAAATTCTGAACAGTAAGGGGTCCAGCACAGAACCTTGTCTGTGGTATGCCACTGGTGACCAGTCTTTTGCTAGAGATGAAGTCACCCACTTTGACAGTATGTCTCCTGTTGGTGAGTCAATTGGCTACCAGTCTGGTAATGTAGGGGTTAATTCCCAATTGGGAGAGTTTCTCTGTAATACTTGAGTGGAGGATTGTGTCAAATGCCTTGGATAGGTCAAGATAGGTGATATGCACTGTCTTTAGCTCGTCCAGGGCATTGGTGACTTTCTCGAAGAAGTCAACCATGTTTAACAGACATGATCTACCTTTAACGTATTCAAGCTGGGTTTGGTCCAGAATTTGGAGATTACCTTTGTCCTTGTTAATAAGATCCATAATGATTCTTTCCTTGGCCTTTACCTTTGGGATGTTTTCAAATCATAGGCCCTGTACACACATTTTTAAGATCATGCAAACGTTCTTTGATTTTATAGTTTTGAACATTTTACCAGTAAGCAATGAAACAAAACATATGAACCAATAATGACAAAACTGCCCAATTCAGAACATTTCAACCATAAAAGGCCACTCAAACTTCTGTCATTATAATACCCCAATATCAGTTAATACACACAATCCCTGCAGAAGTAAACGCCATCTGAATAATTCCACATTAAACAGATCTGTAACTAATGAAAAGGCTGCTGCTAGCAAACAACTTTATATTTCAGTGTTTCATCTTCAAATTCAGTGCCTGCTGCCTTTGAAGAATATATTGACTATGTTACATTAAAAATGGTAAGCTGGTAATATTGCAATAGGGAATATATGGTAAAATAAAAACAGGTTCAGAGTTACTAGGCATCTTATCCAAAGGATGACATACTCCGAACTGCAGCACCCCAAGCCTTTAAATAAAATACAGTATCATCAATCTAGCTATATGCTGGGAGAGTTGAACCCACAGCCTTCTGCATCAAAATAAAGGGATGCTACCTGTTGTGCTACTAACACAGCTTTACAAGCCTGTGCCACAATAGTGACACCATTTGCTAAACAAAACAGTTGCAAGTTGTAAATAGACTGCATGAGCAGCAGTAAACTTCTCTTCCCTTGAACCTCACAGTTCCTTGAAAATGCACTTGAGACTACATTTCTTGAAAAATGGTGCTTGGTAGTTGGGGTAGTGGATTCAGGCTTTTGTTTCCTGTAGCTAAAATGCAGGGTTTTAGCCTAAGCAAATTACTAACCACCTGCAAACCCTGACTTGGGCATTTCACACCTACCCCCACACACCTCAACATCTTAGTGCAAGAAATCTGGACAAAGCCTAAAATCAATATTAACATTTTATAAATATTGCTCTCATGAACTTAGAAAATTGCTAGAATAACAGGATTTGTGTTAGTATGCATTTATCTAAAGGATATGAAGTCTAAAACTCAAATTGAGCTACAACAGAATGGCATTAAATATACTGATCCCAAGGATATTGCCAATATCCTGGCAGATCGATTTAGTGCCAACTTCACCCCCCTCTCACCACCTAAAGGGCCCATCTCAATGCCAAAAGATTGCCAAATTCTGATAATCACAGCCACACAGGTAGAAACAGCACTCTCCAAAGCTAAGAATACAGCATCCATGGGACCAGATGACATCCCAGGCTGTGTACTACATGAGCTACAAAATGAACTGGCACCTCACCTAAGTGTCATGTTTAATCATAGCCTCACCTCAGGCTTCGTGCCGACTGAGTGGCACACAGCTACAGTTATCCCGCTCCACAAGGGAGGATCCGCCTTGGATCCCGGGAACTACCCTCCCATCAGTCTGACAAGCCTGATATGCAAGGGCATGGAATGCATTATCATGGAACTTATAAACAAAGACATTGGCAACCTTCAAACACTAGACCCCACCCAGTTTGGATTTGTGAAGGGCCGATCTTGTCTCCTGAATCTGATTGACTTCTTCGAATCGGTCTCCAGAGCTGTGGATGAGGGTAAGGCGGTCCACACAGCCTATCTGGACCTCGCCAAGGCCTTCGACACCATCCCCCACTCTGGAATCATAGATAAACTTACTAAGCTGGGAATAAATCCCTATGTCACTCGATGGGTAGTCAACTGGCTTACTGACAGAACCCAGACTGTAAAAGTAGCCGCCTCCAAATCCAGCTCCAGACAAGTGACAAGTGGAGTACCTCAGGGTTCAGTCCTGGGACCACTCTTGTTTGGCATCTACTTCTCTGAAGTATAGGCCAACACTAAGGGACTCTGGCTAACAAAGTCTGCAGATGACTGCAAACTGGAAGCCATTATTGAATCCCCAAATGATGTGGATATTCTACAAAAGGGCCTTACAGAAACAGATGCCTGATGCCAGAGCCATGGGCTCAAGCTTAATGCCAAGAAATGTATAGTTATCCCCTTTGGAAAAAAACATGTACCCATGAACTACCACATAGGTGGCAGGACACTAAACATCGAAAGTGTGATGAGAGACTTAGGGACACAAGTGGACAGTGGTCTCACTTTCGATAACCTCATTGCCACAACAGTCAGGAAATCCTTCTATGTGGCACACCTCATCACTAAGGGGTTTTCATCCAGAAAAAAGGAGGTCATTGTCCCACTGTACTCATCCCTCATTAGACCCATTATAGAGTATAATGCCCCATTTGGTATGTACCTCATAAGACATCTGCAACAGCTGGAAAGGCCACAGAAATACCTCACTAAAAGAATTACAGGCCTAAAGCAGATGCCATATGCTGACCGTCTAAAAAAACTCCAGCTATACTCTGTGGCATATCGTCTACTCAGAGGCGATCTCTGCTTAACTTACAAGGCCATGTCAAACCCTGAGCTGTTGGGCATGCTCCACTTAAAGAAATCCCAATCCCTCAGAGCCACACACTTCAGGGATCTAAACCTTATCATCACAATGAACAAAACATGCTGGAGGGATAGGTTCCTGACCCAGAGACTCCCCATACTCTGGAATAGACTGCCCATACATGTCAAGCAGAGCGCCTCATTGGCCCTCTTCAAAAGGAACCTCGATGATTGGATCGGAGATAGGAAATTCACCCCGGGGAATCATGTCAGTCACCCTGCTAGACAGGGGCCCAGAGAAGTAAACACTGTGGGAAAAAATTTCCAGGGAATTTTTATGACTAGGCTTGCATAGGCCTTAGGGCCGATAGCCTAGTACCAACCTATAAACCTATGAACCTATGAACTTAGAAAATTGCTAGAATAACAGGATTTGTGTTAGTATGCATTTATCTAAAAGATATGAAGTCTAAAACTCAAATATCTGTCATTATTTAACAACTTTAATCCTTTTTATGAAGAAAAGACAAAAATATGGGGCAGAAATATGGACAGTTTGCAAAAACCTGGAAAGTTGAGGGGAATGCTGTCTACCTCCTACACACACACACACACACACACACACACACACACACACACACACACACACACACACACACACACACATACATGCATGTATACACACGCACACATGAACACACGCATGCTCGCGCGCACACACACACACACACACACACACACACACACACACACACACACACACACACACACACAGCCATACTTCTCAACCTCCTAAGGCAAGAAATCTGGACAAAAAATTGGGGGACAAAGACCCAAAAGTAGAGACACATTTTAACTATTGCTCTTATAAACTTAAAAAGTTGCTAGAATAACAGAATTTGTATGAGAATACATTTTTCTGAAGGCTATGAAGTCGGAAACTCAACTGCATATCATTATTTAGTAACCTTAATCCTTAGATCATCCCATTTTTGTGAGCAACAGACCAAAAATGTAAGGAAAATATCTGGACATTCTGTGGAAATCTGTACAGTTGAGAGGTATGAACATACACCCCTACCTCCCTCTTTCACCCCCATACCTCAACCTCTTTGAACAAGAAATCTTGACAAAGCCCAAAAATATGGACATCTTTTAAATACTGCTCTTGCAGACTTAGAAAGTTGATAGAACAACAAATGTTGCATTAGTATGAATTTTCTAAAGGATATGAAGTCTAAAGCACCAATGTCTGCCATTATTTTCTGACTTTAGTCCTCAATGATTTGCCAAGGATTTGCCAGAAAAAACACAATTTTATGAGAAACAGACCAAAAATATGAGGCAAAAATCTGGACATTCTGTGAAAGTCTGGGCAATTGACAGGTATGTCCCCCCCACCTCCCTCTTACACACACATATACACACACCCCTACCTCCCTACACACCCTTATCTCACTCTTATACACACACACACACACACACACACACACACACACACACACACACACACACACACACACACACACACACACACACACACACACACACACACACACACACACACACACACACACACACACACACACACACACACACACACACACACACACACACACACACACACACACAAACTCCGTTTGTGGTCCGCAGTCCAAACATCTTCTGGAATTCAAATTCAAGGAGTAGCAAAGTCACCAAACAACGAGCAGCTCTGAGTATCTATTGTTGCCTTAATAAGGCATATGTTCTTGAAGTGCCGTATATTAACATTCTACACATTTCTCATTCAGCCATCACAGTGACACTTGCAGTATGGCACATGTGTGCATGTGTACACCTATCATCATGAAATGCTGTGTGAAATATAGCAATATTACATCATACTAATTTCATGGGCACGTTCTCCCGTTCGATTCTCAGCTGGAGTGCCTTCTGTGTGGAGTCTGCATGCCCTCCCCGTGATCGAGTGGCCTCCGAAAGATATGCGTGAATGGGTGTACCTTCTCTGATGGTTGGGCATTGGGCTGGCAACTCGCACCATAAAAATCTACTGCCAATCATTAGCGGACCAGAGTTCCGCTGTGGTGACCCCTAACCGGGAAAAGCCAAAAAGACAAACAACAACTAATTTCATGGGCACATATGCCTTGTTTCATCCACATATTGTAATGCCTGTTTATACACAAACATGTAACTAGTTCAGATTCACTTAGAACTGTGGTGAATTAATTGTATGTCCAATTATGTTGCTATTTACAAGGCTTATTCAATGTGTTGCCCAGCAACATTGTGTGACTGTCAGCTTTTGTGTCATTAACTCATCTGCATGAACCAAATCCACCTCATTTGTAATGAGCCCATATATAGTATTAAAGCCCTCACACACACCTTTCCAATGATAAACACAGCGGTATATGATGTGCAAGTGATGTAATGACATGAAATAGGTAGAGATGTATGACCATGTTAACAGTTCCACTGTGTGTTATTTGATATATACCCAAGGTTATATTTGCAGGTGGTCGCACAAATGTTTTTTTAAGTAAGTACAAAATCTTATGGGGAATACACAGCTATGTGCATGATGGTTGTGGATGGCATCACCAACACTTAACCAGAGGCAGTAGAAAACCCGTTAGTTAACAGATTTGGACCAGACTTCAAACGCCTGTCCCAAGTGCTCATTACCCAAAGTATACTTGCAAACATTATTCAGCATATTTACTCAAGACAGCAGCTCATCTGTGTGCTCTTTAAGCCTAAAAACAGGGCATTAATGAGCCCTGACAACATCCCAGGTTATTTTAACAATAAATTTAAACCTGACCTATCAGACATAGTTAGATCCCTACTTAACCACAGCCTCCAGACAGGCTCTTTTCTGGCAGAATGATGGACAGTAACAGTCATCTGTCTGAGCAAGGGGTCACCATCACCCAACACATAGAATTATAGACCCTTAAGCCTGATTAGCCTCATCTGTAATCTAATGGAAAGAATCATCATGGAATTTATCAACAAGAACATCAGTAATCTGTCTACTGTGTAACAAATTCATTCTTGATTTGTTAAGTATAGATCATGTCTATTATAAATTCTTTGAGAAGGTTACCAAGGTCGTGGATGAGGGAAAGAATTTGCATCCCACATAACTTGACCTGGTCAATGCACTGGACACAATTCCACACTCAGGCATTACAGAGAAACTGTCTTAACTGGCCATAAACCACTATGTCATCAAGTGAGTAGCCCAGTGGATCACCACCAGGACATATACTGTCAAAATGTTTGAATTCACCTCTAGCAAGGGGAGAGTGACCAGTGCATTACCACAGGGTTCTCTGCTAGTCCCTTTCCTGTTCGGTAATTAATTCACAGAAGTCAAGACAAACCTAGACAACCTTTGTGAAAGCAACTTTGTGAATGACTGCAAATTGCAGTCAATTCTTGAATCCAGGAATGGCATTGATATACTGCAGAATGTATTAACAAACATGAATGAATGGTACCAGGAACACGAAGACAAACTAAATGCCCAAAGATAGTATAAAGAATACCCAACCTAATTACAATATAGACAGCACACCTCAGTGAGTGCACCCAGTGGTATGTGATCTGGGTTTTCAGGGAGATAATAATTGTACATTCGACCACTATGTATCCACAGTGGTGACCAATCCCTTCTATGTGACACAGCTCATAATTATGGACAACTCAAACGACATTATAATTCTGTTGTACTTGACCCTCATCACAACAATAACTGAGAACAATGCACCCTTTTGCATGTAACTCACCACACATGTGCAAAAGCTGGAGTAACACCAGAGATTTTGCACAAGAAAGATACACAGTGCACTAGACAAATCCTACATGGAAAGATTGCAACCCATATCATTATTGTGTCCTCTACAGACAAATAAGGCCAATTTGTGTCTGGCCTACAGGGAAGTCTCCAATCCATCTCTGATGGAAATATCACACACTGGTAAAGCAAACTGCCTGAGGGTCATTTGCTCAATGGATGATAACTTAGCCTCTGACACAATAAATCATGTTGGAGAGATAGAAATGTGTCACAGACACTACCCCCTCTCTGAAACAAGCTTCACATTCATGTAAAGTGAAAGCCTATCCTGACCTTATTCAAGTCCAACCTAATGTTAATTTTAGTGTTGCGCCCATGTCCCTCTGGATAGAGGCAGTTGGTCTTAGATAACATTTATTTTATTTAACATTTGTTAACTGGGAAAGTCCGACTTGGAACGAAGCAAATTTTCAGCGGAGGGCCAGGGAGAAAGGCTCCAGATGCATGTCTTTGTAACATGGGAGGAAACCGGTGCACCCAGAGGAAACCCACACGAATGCAGGTAGGACATGCAGACTCCACACAGAGGGCACCCCAGCTGAGAAATGAACCAGAGAACCTCTTGCTGTGAGGCGACAATGCTACTGCTGCAGCACTGTGTCATCCAACATAGCATAGGCACATTACTGTGTGCACTTTGCGCACATAGATATTTAAAATTATGAAACTTGTGTTGTGTCATCTTGTAACATTAGCCTAGTACTCTCCTATGAACTCCAACTGTATCCTAAGTATAGCTATAGTGTGACTGTACAGCATCATGGACATACCAGTACATCACATTAGTATTACCAGTTGATAGTTTGCATGAACACATATGCATGCATATAAAGATTTCATGGCAGTATAACATTTTCTCTGGCAATGACGGGGGATAGTGATTGTGCGGCACATGTCTTGAAGTTTGACATGTGCATATAGAGTGTGCTGCATACATTGTTTGGTATATGAACAAATTATCATTGTGACACTTTCCTTGGTCATTGATGATAGGCTTTGTTCTGCTGTAGTCTCTGTGCACATGGCCATAGCTGATGCATTGCCATCAGTTTCACATACTGCTGTACCAGTTCAACACACCAGTTCCTAATTCGAACCTCAATTGTAGATGATTCAGAGAATTTATCCATTTCTATTAAATGTGGCAGATGCATGCAATACACAACTGTGTGTAGGGGATTCACTCATAATAGCGTGTGGCTTGTAAGTGTTGTTATCCTTTTGGCCAATGCCTATGTCAGCCAGGGATGCTTTAGTCAAGTGTATTACATTTAGCACAGTGAGCTTGCACACATCTTGTTGCCCATACATAACTATGCTTCGGTATGCATATCTATTATGAATTGACAGTGCAGACTTCCTGTCAAGGTGTTGTACAAGAGCATATGTGATACATCTTTCTGTGTTGCACACAGTAAATACGGAGATCATTGTCAACACTGATGGAATGGATTCCATTGTTGCACATGTGGCTTGATTATGTACACCTCAGGAAGGATCATTCCAATCACCAGTTTAGAACCACCATTTACCTCAAGCCCACATACTCTAATTCATTCCTACATTTTACTAGCTGCCACCCACTGCACCAAAAAAAAGCAGTAGTAAAAGGACAAGCAGTGAGGGCAGCCAGAATAGTTTCAGACTATGGTGATTTTATTTTAGAATGCAAACTACTAAAAACTATGTTCTGTAAGAGAAGCTACCCAAGTGCCTTTATTGAATTAATTTTTGAGGAAGTTATTGGGAAAAGAATCTCAGGCCATTTTAGACCCTTGTTACATAAAGGCTATGACATGAGTTCCATAGTAGAACAGAGTGAATTGCCCCTTAGTACTAGAAGCATTCAAGCTCCTAGTCAACCCATTAGATTTTTAACTACCTTCTCAATAGATGCTTGTGTCATTAGGGAGATTATTAACAAAAACTGGATTTTCATTTCGGATGATACCCAACTTAGAAATTCCTTAAGTTCAACTCCACGATTGACTTTTAGAAAGGGTTTGAACCTGAAATGTTTAGTTGAAAGGTCCTCCAGAATGTCTAGAAGGTAGTTGGGCATGAATAATTGTGGCAGATGCCATCAATGTAGGCACATTAAAATAACAAATAAAGTAAAAATCAGAGACAGAATACCACATTTATGGTAGATATAACTGTGATTCTCAGGGGGTAGTCTATGTAGCTACCTGCGACCGATGTGAGGCATTCTACATAGGAAAGACTGAGAGGAAGATAAAATCAAGGATTTTTGAACATCAGTATAGCATTACTAATAAAATAAACACTAATATTCTAGCTAGACACAGCTCAGTTTTTCCTGACCACCGTTTTACATTTGTGGTATTACAACAAATGGAGTTTAAACAGAGAGGTGGTCCTTGAGAACTCAAATTGGAAGAAGCAGAACTAGAATGGCAAGTTAGAACAGCAGCGCACATTTTCCCTGAACTGAATGAGGCCCTATCTATTAAATGTTTATTAAAACTGAAGGCCCTCACTAGGTAGTAATGTTCTGTAATATGCATACAAATACTATGGTCCCCTGATAACATCTTCTGTCTCGACGAGTTTGTATTGTGCATTCATAAAACATGCTTGATTTTCGGACTTTGGTGGTTTTTGGGTATAATAGTTATCAAACTTCTTTCAGGATTTTATCTATTTAATAGAATGCATAAACATGGTAGACTTTAGAAATAACATAGAGCTGAGTATATGATTTTATACTATTTACATGCGATAAAATAGATTTTACATGTGTTTTAGTTTTACGAATAAGACACATAACCTGTGTGTTTATTTACATTTAGCGTATTCGATTGGTTCTTTTTGTGAATTTAATGCATGATCAGATTTTAATATTGTGGTGCACAATTTACTAGAGTTTAGAGTTTAATATATATGCATTTATGTATGGCTTTTGTACAATGAGAGTGCTAATATTCTTTAGGTGGTATAGAACTTGCTGACTTAGACATACATGGTCATTTTTGATTTTAAATAACGTCTGTAAAAGTTTTTTCTTTCCTTCCCATAATGGGGATGCTTTTTATAGCAGATAGCACTTTAAACTTTAAAAATAGGCAATGTTGCTTTAATTTTGAATGTATATGATGACAACATTTTTGTGGCTATCCGTTCATTGGCTTTGAACTTTTTGAAGAAGTTTTAAATTGGGAGACTGGGAGCAAGTTGTTTTACTTAGTCTGAAGAAGCTGATACACTGGTGTCAGTGAAAGCGCTTACAAGAATAAAGTGTTGAAGAATCTGTTACCTGCTCGTTTTTTCATTTACACTTGTGGGTTATGTGTCATGCCAGCCTCTCAAATGCTCAGGAATGCCCCTGAATTAAACTCCAGGTTTAAAAATGCCCCACTTAAAACCTCCAAAGACTGTTTATTTTTGGAAAAGGGGTGGTGAACTCCCCTCATAGAATATTGACAATCATTATAGTTGTACACATCTGTTCCTGCAGAACATGTATAATAACTTAAACTCACATATTCTGGCAATGCCACAGATTAATGTTGTTGAGATTTTTAAATTGTTTCTGATTGTGACTGCTTTTGACAGCAGTTGTCCATGAGTCTGTTACTATGTCTGCATGATTGATTATGAGGTATGCTGACATTCCAGTCATATTCAGGCAAGTCATTTTGAAGATCTTCACAACAAGGACATACCCTCAATTGTGGATACCACCTTGCTAAATGTCCTCTAGTGAACATGTCAGAGATATTTATATCACAACCATTCATCTCCATTGACATGTAACCTTGTGTGACAGTCGTATATATATATATATATATATACACACACACATATATACTGCACGGTAGGAGTAAACAGCAGTATGCACTGTGCTATCTACATATGTGCTTCATGTTATGCTACTGACATGTGTTGGAAGTGTACATACATTGACATATCCTATCTTGGGTACATTGTCATATTGGACAAGCTGCTCTTCCTTCATTCCTATCATTCATGTCACCATTTTAATTAGCACACTTTCCCTGCCTAGTGTATGTATGTTGCATTTTATTTGCCCTTACTGGTCACCCCAACATCTATTATTTCAGTTGTCAAATACTTGTTGTACTGCAAATTGCACTGAGTACCCTTTTCTGTAATGTGTTCATACTGCAGTTGTTGCGGTATTTTCATCCATGGTAATTACTGTGGCTGCCTGCACAATCATCCCGAGCAGATTTGCAGATAGGCAAACCTGTATGCACCTTTCTGGATTCGTGCTGCTCTGCATGGTTTCCTGGCTGGCAACACTGTTGCTGACAATGAAACATAATTTGTATTCCTGTAAGCACAATGTGTGGCATGCATATGTGATTAGTACTACTGCTCATCATGCAAACACAAACTCTGGGTAGGCTTCTCATGAAGCCTACATGGAGTTTATTGAATCTCTGAGATAACATTTCACAGAAAAACATGTTTTGTGTGAGATGCCTAAATGTCAAACTTTTTGTTATTCGTTAGTAACCGTCAATATATTTTCTGAAGAGGTTAAAGTCTATCCAAGCAAGTTAAATACTATTTCTGTAGTCAAAAAGTAGTCTATTCTAAAGTTTGGTGTTCCATGTTGCACCTAGTTAGATAGAATCACATATTTCACTAGTCCAGGGGTTCCCAAAGTGTGTACTGCGGCACCCTGGGGAGCCGCAGCTTCCTCACAGGGGTGCCACGGACATTTACAATTTTTTCTCGTTTTTTTTAATTTTCACGCTGTTTGAGCTGATGTCATCACATGCGCGATTATGTCAGCTCTGTCAAGGCTACCAGCCTGTCAGAATTTAGCAAGGAGCTCACACATTTCCAGCTGGGCATGGCTGCCATAAAACCTATTGTTGGAAGTCTAACAGCATTTTAAAAGGTAAACAGAAATATAAGTATACCAAATTCAATATAAAATAGGGTGATGCTGGACAACCTAAAACAAAGAAAAATGTTTTCACCTTGAGACTCTGCTCATATAACATATAAAATACCACATGATTTATAAGATCAGCCTCTGCTAAGCCTTGCAACATACTTTGATTCTGAATAAGGTGCAGAAAAAGATGGTTAGAAATAAAAATACCTATTTACCAGAAGGACCAATAATGTATTTGCTATTAAGACCACAAACTTTATTATTTATGTTTGTCTTGTGTACTAGCTATGAATAAACTACATTTGATTAACCACTTTTTACCAAAAACATACACGACTGTCCTCATGTTGTTACTTGCAGTTCTTATTTTAATTTCAGCATTTCATTTAGATTGTCTATCTGTGTGAGTGGGAATGACAATGGATTGTCTATCTGTGCGAGCGGGAATGGCAAATTTATATTGGACTCAAATGCATATAGTCACATATAATATTAAAACTAACTTTTCATTCAGTCTGTGTAAATGTTTGAATGTATAATTATTTGCTCTGTGTGTGAATATGCCCACAGTTCCACAATACGCAATCCATATGGACTCTCTGGAAGGAAGGTTTCAACTGATTTATGTACACTTTATCCAGTAAGTTGGTAACTTTATTTACAGAGGTGCAGGTGATACACCCTATGATGAGTAGAAAGTGCTGCCTTTGAGAATAACCAGATCATTATCTCTTTAATTGAGGAGTTTGTGTCTGAAAGTTGACTGAAAAAGCCTCACCTCTACATAATTGTTTGTTGTAACACTAAAAAGCAAGATGTAGGCCTTTTTAAAATTTTGGTTGGGTTGGGATGCTACAGATTAAGTGTCAAAATGCTTTGTAATTTTATTATTGAAAGTATGCAAATAAGATGTAGTATCCATTCCTGGTTGTTATGTAAATTAAATCTTAGTCGGTGCAGTTGTTGAATAAGATATTTTGGTGTTGTTTTTTATGTTGCTGCCTTTTTAAAACAGTAGGATTTTCCTGAAATAGCAACACCCTCCTTAGTTAAGCTGTTTTTTGTGTTTCAGAATTTCAAGGGACTTTCAAATATGGTGATCTCAGTTATTTCAGAGAAGTGTGTGTGTGTGTGTGTGTGTGTGTGTGTGTGTGTGTGTGTGTGTGTGTGTGTGTGTGTGTGTGTGTGTGTGTGTGTGTGTGTTATGATAGAACAGTGGTTCGCATTGAATTCAGTGGGCTACAATAATAAGCATTATTTTTCATTACTTGCAAATGGAGAAAAAAAGATTCATCAGCCAGACTGTAATGCTGTGTGCTCTTTTACAATTACCATGATTTATTTTCTGCACCAAGACAGAAAGAAGAGTTATAGCTTTTCACTGCTGTATATTGGAAAGTAAGCACTTATCAAGAAAGTTATAGTGCTGATTTATGACTGTCTCTTACTTTATATAGTAAAACAATCTTGTTTTAAAACATAAGATCGCCTATAGGACGAAAAGTGAATAAAATGGATTTTTACTGCAGCCTCTCAGTTGGTGTGTGTTTTTTCTCCCCTCCAATTACCTGGTACTACCACCACCACTGCCCATTAGTTTACCATCATTTGAATAATGGCTATCTGAAGAGCAGCCATTATAGAGGCAGCCATGGGGGTGTTTCTGTTTTCAGTCCTGCCTCTGGTGGCTGATGTGGGCACCCACATCACAGTTGGAGCACTCCATGCTTTCCCACACATATGCCCCATGATGGCTACTGTCACCAGCTTGGGATTGCCAATCCCAAGTTCCCCAGATGTACAGCAAGTGGTTGTGTGCAGTTCACTCTGTCTGAACCACTAACATCCTACCCCTAGGATAAATGAGCTCCCACCCTCTCATGCCTGTATCTTCTAGACCCCAAGCCACTATTTAATCTCACTCCCTCTGGAGAGTAGTCAGAAGCTTCATCCCTGTTTCAAAGTTAATAAGGTTGCCATTAGGTTTGCTTACCTCTCAACCATAGTAGATCAGTGTTATGTTGTTAAGCAGAATGTACACTGTTTTTGATAATTGTCTTTTTATTGTACTTTTGAGCTTTTCTCTTCAGGTCTCCTAGTCCAGTCAGGCAGTCTTGTTAAAGAAATGTCAAATAAATAAATAAATGAAATATGCACTTTATGCATGCCGCAGGTGGGGGGCACCTTGGGAAAACCTGGATTCAGCAAGGGAGCCAAGAATTGAAAAAGTTTGGGAACCACTGCACTAGCCAGATAATAAAACAGCTGTGCAAAAAAAATGAATATGATTGTCCAATACTGTCTCGGGGATAGTAAAATATTGATAAAACATGTTTTCTATATTGTAAAGACTTATTTCTGTCCTGCAGCATATCCACTCCTAAATAGCATCGGCTCAACAGCAGCCTGACCCCTCTTTCAGACATGACATCATGCCTAGTGAATGGATCCACTTTAGATCATTTACCTGACAACATTTGCCTCAAGCCAGATGAAATGGTACTTTCTTGGTCATCCTCACAACAGTAGCTGACACAACCATTCAGTTTGTTGACTCAGCAAAATGGATCCCTGTTTTCCATATCAGAAAACTCCAAACCGATGGGGAGAGACACCTGGAGATGCCCAAAGCCAGCAAGGACCACTGGGACTAGAAGCAGCTATGCCTACCATCAACCCTAACCCTGGGTTTTCCAGTCAGACCAGAGCTAAGACTAAATCTGCTACCACTTGATGAAAGAATTATGTGACATGACGTCACCTGTGACTTCATCACCCAGTGATCCAGGTTACCTGACTTTATTTACATTGTGCAATTCAAGCGACTAAGTGCCACTTAAACATTATGCCATATTCAGAAGGTTGAAATGCATTTGGAGTCATCAAAGTAATCATCGAGCCAGAATAACTGACCCCTGCATACAATTCTTTGAACTACTACAATTATTTTTATTTCAATAGCACTGCAACTTTAAAATGAATGTTACAGTCATCTTTGTCCTGCTACTGCACTTCTTACCTGCTGAACATCACAAATACTGTTTTTCTTCCATCAAGAGAAGTGCAACAAACTGGCATCCCTACTACAAAAACTTAAAAAATGTCAAACTGCTGGATGTGTTCTGTCATTACCTCTGCTCATGAAGCAGGCTTACCCATGACAGCCATACTATACAATGCATCAAAATACTCAAAGTCTTGTGAACTACAGACACCAATCACCAGGGAGACAACAAGGACAGACAATTTCTTTCATCTATCTCCATCTTTGGGGAAAAAATGGTTACCAGTATCCAGCAGCAAGAAACTTACACTGTTGATACAAGCCAGGTGATATAATTATTACCAAAACCTGCAGCAAAGTGAACTATTCTGCTCTGTACACTCTTACTGTTACCCAGACAGCAATGTAAGGTTAACAGACATCCCTCACACATGACATTGATAAATAATTCAGAATTTGCTCAGCATCATCTCTGTTGAATGATCTGTACTGATGGTGCTGTTTGTTTATCAGTCCTAACCCCCCTCCCCCCAAATTAGACACTAATGATCTGTGACCTTTTCCTGGCTACCTCATCTACTGGACTGTGTAACAAAACATACTTTATTTGTGTCAACAAAGCTTATTTGTTGCTTCCAAAAAACAATGGTGTTGGGGAGTTAGGTGTTACCTTGGATATGTAGGACCAGCTATTCATCATACAGACACCCTACCTTCAGGAATGTTCACTGGAAGAAAAACTCTGTGAATACTGTAAAGATTACAAATCCGGTCAGCAAAACTGAGGCATTATAGATTTACTGTGAAAATCTAGAACAAGCTGCATTTAAAGGACCTTCCCCATATGGACTTGGATGATGTCCTGTCTGGGGCAGGCAGACTTCCAGTTTGATGCAGCCAAGCTTATTTGGGAATTAGGACTTTTATGTTGTAAAGCAGAAACCATGTTGGTCACAAATATTCTTTCATTATTTCTAGTATTATGCAAAGCTTTGGTACCAAAGGAAAACTACAAAATGTACAAATGACTTCACTGACCAGCTTTAGAATGATTTATTATAATAAACTAAAGAAGTGCACATATCAAAATCTTAGCATTGCAGGTATACAGGATGCGTTTGTTGCTAATAAAATCATTTTCATCAAAAGTTGAGCAAAAATGTACATGTAAATGTTTATGATAATACAGCATGTAAAAAATGTCTGACAGCGAGTGAAGGACTGTCCGTTCCTCTGAAAACCTGTAGTCATAGTCCAATCATAGAAAGCTACTATGGACTGGGTGATGCTTTACAGCATCAGATAGGGAAATGTGAAGGGTAAATAGTAGAGAGAAGGGGAAAATGTTAGTGTATGCATTTAATTTCTCATATGCTTTCGTAGCAGAATGAAATCTCAAGTGTTTTGGTATAAATGTGTTAGTTTGCTTCCCATCTAATGTTAGTAAGTGCTGATAGGGGTAGAAAAGTGTAAGATTTGTTCTAAGTAGAACATTATATCATGGAACTCAGAACTCTTGCCTATTATACAATGCCTCCTCTAAAACGTGCACGCTGATTGGCCAGCCCAACCAGCGTGCCCGTTGTAAATCCCTCAATATACTAACGGAAAAAGGTCCGGTCGCCCGGACTTTTTCCGTTAGTATAAAACACTGTTTCGCTATGTTAAAAGAGTTTAACATAGCAACACAGGTTTAAAAAAAGCAACGCAGATCTCCGTTGCTTTTTTAAAGCTGTCTCGCTATGTTAAACTCCTTTAACATAGCGACACAGTGAGTAAGCAACGGAGATCTTGCGATCTCCGTTGCTTTAACCTGTCTCGCTATGTTAAATGAGTTTAACATAGCGAGACGCTTAAAATAAGCAACGGAGATCTCCGTTGCTTATTTTAAAGTTGTCTCGCTATGTTAAACCCATTTAACATAGCGAGACGTAAAAGCAACGGAGATCTTGCATTCTCCGTTGCTTTTGCCCACACTCTGATGTACTGCGAGGCATCGCAGTACATCAGAACTGCCGCTGAACACCAGACAGCTGCGGAAGGGCAGCAAAGAGGCATTATACAATGCCATTATTTAAGAAAAGTAATTATTTCTTTTCTTAAATAATGTCATTCTATAATAGCAATAACGCCTGGGTGTGGGTAATGCTATTACCCACGGTTGTCTTTGTTTGGTCCGGGCCTCGGGACCAAACCACGCCAACCGTGGGTAAATCCAGCATTACCCACACCCAGGCGTGGGTTATTGCTATAATATGGAATGTCATAAACAAGCAGTCAGGGGGGAATCTTAGCAAAATGAATGCTGTAGTGTTAATTTCAAATTGGTCAGTGACAGTTTTATGATTGTTACAATAATGCTGCTTTTAATGAAAAATTGTGTAAAATGCTTTTATTCTAGTCACTTCAGGAGACAGGATCTTGATTTCCTAATTGCCCACGTATGTGTCTTTGTGTGCAATAAAGGAGATTGTTATTCTCTGTTCAGCTGTCTCATACTAAAGTTATTTGGTACCTTAACAGTACAGACAGAGATGCTTAGCCTCATGTAAAAGCTCTGAGCTGGATAAACAAAAGGTTTACTGACAGCAGATGCATAACTTGAGTGGTTTCTGAGATCATTTGTTTACAAAGTATTACAATCTTAATAGTTGCTCTGTTAACTGTGACTTATAAAATCCATTTTTAAGACCAAGAACTTAAAAAATACTATAGTTCCAGAGATACGAACATTAGTTTGAAATGTGAGGACATCGTTTGATTCTATCAAAAAGCTTAGGCTTCGCCCATTGGAAGTTACAATGCAGACTTCCAGAGCTCCAGTCGAGTGCATAAGTTATTGAAGGTAATCTATTAATTTTTCATATTGCACTCATGGTTGTTAATGCTATACTTCTTATTATATTAGTCAATCTAAAGTTCATAGTTGATTCATTTCTAAAGTTAACTTGTGAGCGTTTCTGCCATTTCACACTGAGCTAATTGGAGGAAGGGCACTGAGCAAACTCGGATCTGTAATATATAACATTAAGTATCCTGTTTTTTGCTTATTTTTGCAAGTTATTTATAGCACTTTTATTGTCTGATGCATACTTTTCTAGCTAGTTTCACTGTGTGTGAGGTATTGATTGGAAATTGTCTACATTTATTAAGCATCTGTTTGGGTTTTTTGTTCAGATTTCCTGCCAAGGAGTGTATCATATAACTTGTTTGCAGTTAAAAGCTTTCTCTAGCGTCTCCTTGCTCCTTTATCTGTTTAAATTTTTCATTTAAAGGCTCACTGCTGCTTTTCTGCTTTGATAAACATTTCTGCAGTTTTTTTCTACCCAAGTAGTGTGGGTATTTGTAGCATTGTCCATATTCAGGCTTGTGTTTTGGGCCTAGATGTTTGTGGAGGCTGTGAGTCTGAGCACATGTTCAAGGCCATCTTAGCTTAGCCAAAGCCATACTGCATTTCAGTGAGAGGGGATTGTTTATGATAATTGGCTGATTGGGGTTACCTGGACTACGGCTTGGAGTAAGCACCTCAATGGTTCTTTCGAGCTTTTTTTAAAGTTGTTTCAGGTTCCAACTTTCTGTTACATAAGAAGTTAATGTGTGAGTGTTTCTGCCATTTCACACTGAGCTAATTGAAGGAAGGGCACTGAGCAAACTCGGATCTGTAATATATAACATTAAGTATCCTGTTTTTTGCTTATTTTTACGAGTTATTTATAGCACTTTTATTGTCTGCTGCATACTTTTCTAGCTAGTTTCACTGTGTGCGAGGTATTAACTGGAAATTGTCTACATTTATTAAGCATCTGTTTAGGTTTTTTGTTCTGATTTCCTGCCAAGGGGTGTATGATATTGTTTCCCCCCATCCTTTCGTTTTGGTATTGTGTTCTTATACTTGGTGGCTTTCAGTTGCCCGCCCCTACTGTAAATTTGATCAGGGACACTCCCCCCCAGTCTAGTGTCATTACCTCATTCTACCTAATCAAGGGAGAACATTTGAGAAGGCCAACCCACTTACTTTCTGCTCCTCCTTTCCCCTTTCCACTTTACAAAAAAAAATTTCTAAGCTTGTTTCTTGCCTTTCCTGTAAGTAGTCTAGTCCAGATAGAGATTTGCTGTATCCAGGACTGTTTGTAAGCTTCTGAGCCCCCAAGCCTTTCTGTGATGGAGGGAAGCCTTCTAGCTTAATTTTGTTTCTTAGAACTAGCCAGTTTTTTAGTTTCAGCACTCAAATCTGTTTCTTTGAGCTCAGCACTTGTTCAAAACTCATTGTAAGCACTAAATAAGCTAAAAATTACTACAGCACTCAACTTTCCTCACTTGTCTAGAGGAAAACCGTTTTAGTACATTATAAATAAGCACCTATCCAGGCATGTCTAAGGGTCAGCTCCTGGTGTTTTCTCCTGTCTACCTGATGAATCTGGGCATATTGGGGCAATGCAGCAATTGCCTCATGTACACAGACAACCCTCTCCTCCTACCACCCAATACTACAACCTGTGAGAGATGCACTTATATAGCCAAACTGGAAGCAAAGCTCTCTTCACCCAAGACTGGACTAGAGAGTCAAGAGGAGAAGGTAAACACTTGCACCACACCACACTCATCACATAGTCCCTCAAAACCTACACCACCAAAACACACACATAGAAACACAAAATACACACCTACATTCACGGAGGCTCTCAATAAAAATCTACCCAAGCAACAGGGACCTTCAAAGCAGAAACGCAAGCAACCTCCACCCCCAACACAACCCAAATGACACATAGCCCACAGACCCAGTGTGCCACTCAACCACAGC
Organism: Protopterus annectens; assembly: GCF_019279795.1. Taxonomy (NCBI): domain Eukaryota; kingdom Metazoa; phylum Chordata; order Ceratodontiformes; family Protopteridae; genus Protopterus; species Protopterus annectens. Next base: position 260,746,138 of record NC_056729.1, read on the forward strand.
CCAAAAGGCATAACAATGTACCCAACACTCTAGTCATAGGTAACTCTATAGTCAGGCACACGGATGTTCCACTCACCAGGCTAAACAGGGAGAATGTTGCTGTCAGCTGCCTGTCAGGTGCCAGGATCCGTCACATAATGCATGCACTCAGGTCACTCCACAACAAGTACAAATATGACTCTGTCATTGCCTATGTTGGTGTGAATGACCTGAAATGTACCTCCCTCGACTACATGAAAAGAGACATGGAGGAGCTGTCCGATCTTGTAGCCCAGGCAGGTATGACCCTAGCCCTGAGTCGCATCCTGCCATCACCCAGAATGATACCACAGTACAAGGACAAAATGATTGACTTCAACAATTGGCTAAGCTTCTGGTGTCATTCTGAGGGGATCCAGTATTTGTCTGCCTGGGATGACATGACTGACAAACCACGATGGTTTGCCAGAGATGACCTGCATCTGTCGCCTTCGGGATTCCAAATACTGGCTAAGACTCTTGCCACCCCTATAGTGCCTTTTTTAGGCAAGATTCAAATGACAAGTTCACCACTGTAACAGGTACAAGCAAGCAAGCAAAATCTGAGGGTAATGCTACTCAATGCTAGAAGTCTAAACCTCAAAATGCACTCACTTGAGGCACTCTTTAAAATGGAGAACATCAACATCTGTGCAGTGACAGAGACCTGGTTCAAGGCTCCAGAGAGCACCCCTGCATTACCAGATTATAATTCATACCACACCTTTTGGCCACCTAAACTGGACAGAAGCACTAAAGGTGGAGGCATGTCCATATTCATTAAGGATATCCACACCTCCAGGCTAGTTGCTCAGCATAATGCATCTGAGATTATCCAAGTGCAACTAACTCTGGGCAAGACTGCAATCCAAATTGTAGCTTGCTACAGATTCCCCACCATGCCCCAGGATTCCCACTCCTCATTTCTTGATACACTGGAAAATATTAGGGTACAACCTAACACCCTAATAATGGGCGATTTCATCTACCCCACAATTAACTGGGAAAACTACTCATGTGCCAACTCTTGTGCTCAACGTTTTCTGGAATTCATAAATTCCAACGCCTTGGATCAACTTATCCACACTCCCACCAGGGGCAGCAATATCCTAGACCTGGTCATTACCAACATGGGCAACTGGTGTTCCACACCAGAGGTCAATTCCTCGTTGGTCAGATCCAACCACAAGCTAATCACAATAGACATCCACAGCCCACCCACACCCTCCATTAGGGAAACCAAAGTAAAAAATTTCTCCAAAGCCAACTTCACCCTTCTTAAGATAGAAGTGGCAAACTTCATGACACCCATGCTGATGGACAATAGAGGTATGACTGGTGAATCCTACACAAATGCACTTTATAAACACTTATATGAGTGCATGGATTGTGCAATCCCTAACAGAACTAAGATGCTATCCTCCAAAAAAATGAAGCCAATCTGGTGGTCTCCTGCCATAAACAAACTCTACAATAGAAGAAAGAAACTGCTGCAAAAAAGAGTAAAATCCCATGACTGGAGGAACTCCCTGGTCAGTCTCAGTAAGCAGCTGAGATCCCTCATAAAATCCTCCAAAGCTAGTTATGAAAACAAAATTTCCACTGATTCTAAAGACAACCACAAAACATTCTATAGCTATGTCAAGAATCTCAATGGAAACACTCAGATCTGCTCTGAGTTACAGCACAATGGCACTAAATATACAGAACCAACTGATATTGCCAACATCCTGGCAGATAGGTTCAGTGCTAACTTTACCCCCCTCTCATCCCCTAAAGGGCCCATCTCTATACTGGAAGAATACAAAGTTCCTGTAATCACGGCTGCACAGGTAAACAACACACTCTCCAAAGCCAAGAACACAGCATCCATGGGACCTGACATGCCAGGCTGCATTCTACACGAACTACAGAATGAACCTTGGTACCCCACCTTAGTACCATGTTCAGTCATAGCCTCAACTCAGGCTTTGTGCCCACTGAATGATGCACAGCGATGGTTATCCCACTTCACAAAGGGGGAGCCACCACGGACCCCTGGAACTACCGCCTCATTAGTCTGACGAGTCTGGTCTGCAAGGCTATGGAATGTATTATTATGGAACTTATAAACAATGACATTGGTAATCTCCAAACTCTGGACCCCACCCAGTTTGGGTTTGTAAAAGGCAGATCATGTCTCCTAAACCTGATAGACTTCTTTGAAGTGGTCACCAAAGCCATAGATGAGGGTAAGGTGGTTCACACAGCCTATCTAAATCTCACCAAGGCTTTCAACACCATCCCCTACTCTGGAATTATAGAGAAACTCACTAAACTAGGTATAAATCCCTATGTCACAAGATGAGTTGCCAACTGGCTTACTGACAGAACCCACACTGTGAAAGTAGCAGACTCCAAATCTAACTTCAGACAAGTGATACGTGGAGTACCACAGGGTTTAGTCCTGGGTCCTCTCCTGTTTAGTATCTACTTCCTTCTCTGAAGTACAGGCTAACACAGAAGGTCTTTGGCTAATGAAGTTTGCAGATGACTGCAAACTAGGAGCCATAATCAAAACTCCTAACGATGTGGACATCCTACAAAAGGGGCTCACTGAGACAGATGCCTGGTGTCAAAGTCTTGGCCTCAAGCTCAATGCCAAAAAGTACATTGTCATCTCTTTTGGTAAAAACTCTGTACCCATGAACTACCACATAGGTGGTAGTCTAATTAACACCAAAAGTGTGATAAAAGACCTTGGGACACAGGTGGACAGTAGTCTCTCCTTTGATAATCACATCGCCACAGTAGTCAGGAAATCCTTCTACGTGGCACACCTCATCACAAAAGGTTTCTCATCCAGGAAAAAAGAGGTCATTGTTGCCCTCTACTCATCACTCATTAGACCCATTATAGAGTACAATGCCCCTTTTGGCATGTACCTCACAAGACATCTACAACAACTGGAAAGGCTGCAGAAATACTTCACAAAGAGGATTACTGGCCTCAAACAGATGCCCTACACAGACCATCTCAAAAAACTCCAGCTTTACTCCGTCGCATATTGCCTACTCAGAGGCGATCTCTGCCTAACATACAAAGCTATGTCCAACCCAGAGCTGTTGGACATGCTCCACTTAAAGAAATCCCAATCCCTCCAAGCTACACGCTCTAGGGACCTAAACCTTGTCACCACAATAAACAGAGCATGCTGGAGGGATAGATTCCTGTCCCAGAGACTACCCATACTCTGGAACAAACAACCTATTTATATCAAACAAAGCTCCTCATTAGCACTCTTCAAGAAAAATCTTGACGACTGGATGGGAGATAGGAAATTCACCCCAGGGATCACTTCTGTGGCTCTGCTCGACAGGGGCACAGGAAAATAATTTTCTTGGGTGGCGAAAGCCAGGGTACCGTTTGGCTAGGCTTATATAGGCCCTAGGGCCAATAGCCTAGTACCTACCTATGAACCTATGGACCTATATAACATGGCTTTGCAGGGTTTGTTTATTTTTTTATAGCTGTTTCCATTGAATATTGTTAGTTCCTTCTTTTGCTAGTAGATCCCAGTATGTATTGTTTGTATGATTTTTGTGTTCTCTGGAACTTTCCTCAAACACCAGTTCAACTTTAGTTTTTTACTTAACAATGCCCCAAATTAAGTTATGTTAATATATATCCATTTTTTGTGACAAGACCATGGAGTGATTTCTACTCTGTATTTTCAGTAAAGTTCTCTAATTGCTTGATGGGTTTTCATTTATCAGGCATGTACACATCCTGCAGGCATGATTCCTTCGAAATATTCTTTATAACATTTTCATGGACTGTGACGGAAATTGAGGCTGCATCATTTGTGGTTCAATGGCTTAGGATTTGGCAGTGTAGAATATATCACAAGAAAGTTCTGCAGTATCAATTGTGCAGCTTTTATGTTTCTAAATGTTTATATAATTTTGATGCTGTTTACTGATTTAATTAATTTATCTGTTTGGTTACCATGAAGGTATACCTCTCAACCTCTTAGATCAAAAAATCCTGACAAAGCCATAAATAATGGGAGACAAAGGACCCAAAATAGGTACATTTTTTTAAAAATTGCTCTTACAAACTTAGAAAGTTGAGAGAATAACAGGTTTTTGCATCAGCTTTAATTTTCTGAAGGGTATGAAGTATGAAACTCAAATATATGTCATTATTTTCTGACTTCAACCCTCAATAATTTTCCAATGATTTTCCAGAAAACCACAATTTTATGAGGAAAAATCTGTACATTCTGTGAAAATCTGTACAGTTGAGAGGTATGCAAAAGGTCCAACTGGGTCACAAAAGACACATTTGCACAGAGGCCTGAAGAGACAAACTCTAAAATATTTTAAGTGAAAAAAAGGATATAAAAACATTATATTATGAACTTTCTGAATGCAAACAATATTTGAAGTACAGTGATTACACCTTCACTATAGACTAGAAGGAAATATATAAAAATGAAATTAGTATCACCAGTTATAGCGGTACACAGAGGAGCAAACATCACCTGAAGATAAATATATCCACTGTGAAAATTGTGGCAATGCAATAACATAAGGAGGTAATATTAAACAAAAATGTGTATCAGTATTTGCAGCAATATTTTCAAAAGAAATATCAGCTGAGAAAAGTCCATCCAACAAAAGTAGAATGGCAAAGTAGCCGGAAAAGGAGAAGTTGGATGAAGGAATATCAGTGTTGGTATTTGTTGGGATGAGATGAAAAAGGACATTAACTACAATGGGAAATTCACTATAGGAAGGGTGGCAAGCAATAAGACATAAGATATGAATGTGTTACATAGCTGTATAGGTATAATTGAATTACAAACAGGATAAAAGTAGAAGCGATATAATATGTGCTTGGTGTGTGTAACAAAATAGCAGTTATCAAAAAAGGGAAAGTCAAAATAGGGGGTATAGCAGTGATGAAGGCATAGCTAGGGTAAGCCAGTTGTGAAAGAATGGGTACCTGAGTCCAAGAAGAGAAGAGAATGAGATCAAGAGATAATGCTGACAGAGATCCAAAGTTACTGAAATGTGCAGAGATTTAAAGGACTGAGGTAAGTATTTCTGGGGGATGCATTGTTAATCTGCATGATCAGTAGTTACAGAAAAGAAGAAGTCCAGGGTTCACAGTAACCGTTTTGAAAGGGTGGAAATTCCAGAGGCACTGATAAGAGGAAAATCCCCAAGGTTTGACAGAAGAAATTATGGAGAGGGGGATCAGTTGATGAACCAGGAAAGGAGGAGAAGAAGCTGACTTTAGAGTTAGGGAGATGAGTGCGGAGATTTTTCTTGAAATGGTTTTGAGTTTGGTGTTGTCTGGGAGCAGACAGTCTTAGGTTCCAGAGTATGATAACATGGCATGAGTACAAGGCTTCATCATGTGCATTTAATGCCTTGTCATGATACAACAAGTATTTGTTTTCAGGGCAGTTCTCTTGTGGGACAGAACCACTTAATTAGTGGGATTAGGGAAGGACATTTGGATGGCCAGTGCAGAATAGAGTGGGCTACATTTAGCTGAGTACATTGAAGATAGTCTGGAAATTCCATTCAGTTGTTTTTATGTAGGGCAATGGAAAGGTGAGTTCTGCTAGAGAGACTGGAGTCAAATCTTGCTATTATGTTGTAGCATTGCTCTAGTCTGTTGTTGAGTAATATGAAGGTTAGCATAAATTGGAGCAATGGAGAGAAGACTGAGTAGGAGATAAACATTAGCTGTAGCCTTTCAGGCATGTTCAGAGAGATAGCATTTAATTCTGCATAGGGAACCTAATTTATAATGATTTGTTTTTCATGGCATTGAATATATGGAAGTCAAACGTTAACCTATTGTCCAGTGTAACTGAGGAGATTGGCATTTTGTCAATATTCAGGGTAATATTTTTGGAAGAGGTAATGGAATAATTAGTTTGTGTGACAAGACAGAATCTAGGTAGGATGAGCATTATTTCTGTCTTTTTGGCATTTAGTATCAGGGATCTGGCTTGAAGTTCATTAATGGAAAGCAAGGGTCTTGTCAACTACATACTGAATAAGTGAGGAGGAGCTTGAAGCAGTATGTAGATCATGAAAAAATGCATTAAAGAGCAATTTGCCCAGTGTAGAGCCTTAAGCGTTACCTGTGTTAACAAGGAGGAAGGAAGGAAGAATGTGCTGTTTTGCCTCTTAACACACTGTGTTCTGTTACTTGGGTATTTATGGAACCATTTGATAGTGTCATTAGAAAGGCTCAGAGTGATGAGCTTATGGGATAGTTTAGGATGAAAGACTGTGTCAGATACCTTTGAGAGATCAAGAAAGGTGGCAGAAACCAGAAGATTGTTATTACGGTGTAGGCTGACACTATTTAGGAAAAATACTAAAGGAACTGCGGTGGTGGTGCTGCGGTAACATTGTCGCCTCACAGTAAGACTTTGTCCTGTTCGATTCTCAGCTAGAGCGTCTTCTGTGTGGAGACATGTGTGAATGGGCGTACCTTTGTTGAAAGCTGTGCATCAGGGCCGGCAACTCGGCATGTAAAAATCTACTGCCAATCATTAGTGGACCGGAGTTCCACTGTGGCAACCCCTAACCGGGAAAAGCCGAAAGACACAACAACAACAACTAAAGGAATTGTTGTGTTGTGTTGCGGTTAAAGGGAAATCCATGCTGGGAGCTATACAGTAGGTTTTGGTTTAAAAGGCAATTCTGTAGTAATTGTAAGAGATAATATATTTCTAGTATCTTTGGTAGTGGAGGCAGTATGGCAATTGGCCTGATGTTAGTATGATCATTACAATTGGCTTGAAGTTAGTAAGGTCATTTACATTTGCCATGTTTATGTAGAAGTAATATGGAACTTTGCATCCGTATTGTGGGAACTTGGGATTCAGTTATGGACCTACTGATGAGTATGGAGACTGGGAAGGCCAGGGCATCTGTGACTAGTTTAATTAATTTGGCTGGAAGATTGTTGGCTGTTAAAGTGGTTAATTTACACTTAAGGAGGAGTTTTGTAATGGTTGTGATTGAGACAGGTTGCAGTGAGAAAACCATAGAGTCATTGGGATTGGAATGGTATTGCATTAGGAGGTTACTAGGGTTCTTTAGAAGGAGGGAAGCAGCTGCATTGATGAAGTGAGAGCAAGCTATGTTATAGTAAGAGTCACTGAGCATAGGGTTAGGTTGAAGTGATCTGTCAGTGTTCAAGAGATGGTTAACTAATGTTCAAAAAGTATTTGGCTTTATTCCTTGGTCATCTTACAAGTTAAAATACATTTTTCTCTTTAACTAGGGTTTTGACTTGTTTCATAAAGTTCTATAGTATTGGATGGCCTGAGGTGTCTGGCTCTTGCGCCATTACTTCTAGATTCTATTTCTTTACCTTATTAGCTATTTCATGTACTGAGTTAACCAAGGTGCATGGTTGGTTTTGACACATTTGCATCTTAGGAGGGCTTGGACATTTAAAATATTGTTGAAAATTGTGTTAAAGGTTTCTGTTGCTTGATAAAGGGTGTGATGTTTTGTCTGATGCCAGTCTATTTGTCTGACTGCATCAGTGAAAGAACTGATGCTCAAATTAGTTAAGTTGTACACTGTATTACAATGGACAACAGCTAGGCTCTTATTGAAATTTATAATGGCATAAGTTGAGTGGTGGCCACTAAGGTTATCAAACAGTGTGTCACTCTGGAAGATTTTTTTTTTATACGTGGATTGTAAGGATTCAGTCCACGGTTGAGAAAAATTATGAAGTTTCATTTAAGGAGGAAAGAGATGTGAGTGAATGTAGGGCTTATTGTTTAAGCCTCATTCATTTATATAAAGCTGTACAAGTTTAGTGAATGAAAGCTAGATGGAGTGTTATGGTTGTTTAGTTAATGCTGGCATCATCCAGTATGATGGTTTCTAGTTTGATGTTTGCTAGTACCCAAGACAACATGTTTTCTAGTGTGGTTCAGTTGCTTTTGGAGTAGGTTATATATACATACCTATGACTCAAAGAAATTTAATTTGGTTTAGATGAAATGCAGTAATCAATATTTCAGCAGTATTAAATTTGGGATCACAGGGTTATTGTTGAATGTTTAAGATGTCCAGGTAGATGATAGCTACCTGTCCCCCTATTTGGACTCTGATCTGATCAAATAATGTTATAGCCCTATGGGGTAATTTCATTGTCTTTAATGCTTGGTTATAGCCAAGTTTTGGTCATGATGAGAATATCTGGAACAAGTTGTGACAGCCAGGAGTAGAGTACATTTATCTTATTGCAAGCCCTTTAAATATTTAAGTGAAGGAATTTTAAGGTGGAGTTGCTTGGGGGATGAGGTATCATTGTATAGTTAGTAGAACCTGAGCTGCAGGTGTAATATGTGGGATAGGTGTAAGGGTCATTGCAATATGTGGGACAGGTGTAAGGGTCATTGTTTGGATGAATGTCTTTAGATCTTTGATGTTTAGAGAGTGATAAGGCTATGCACATGTGGGGAGGATTAGATTTGCATTAGCTAGGTAGTAGGCATAGATACTGTCTCAATGGATTGGGTAAGAGATATATTTTGCTAAAGAAGTGTTTTAGGAAGGTGGAAAATAGCTCAGTAGAAATATAGAGTGACTGTTCTGAGGACATGTGGTAGATGTAGCCTAAGTGTGTGTATGAAATTTGAATCAGGTAGGAGTATATGATATGAGGTAGATTGTGCCAAAATAAGTAGCAAAACAAGGTGAGCATTTTGAAAGGTCAAAGACAGTATACCTTGGTCAAAATGTAGACTTGCATGTCCAGAGATTAATATCAGATGGTACTATTAAAGCAAATGTGTAGAAGTCTGTGGGAAACAAAATTACATTAGTGTGTGTCACTCGTCTAGTCAGGATAAACTAGACTAGCCTTCGAAGGTTCTGTTCAAGCAGCTTTATTATGTATAAACACATCAGGATTGAGGCTTAATAACTTTAACTTAGATAAACTTATAAACAAACTAGCTATTCCCTATGTGATCACTCCCCAATAAAAGTTATCAGGTTCACTCCCCACTTTACCAGATCATATAGACATATTACCTGTCATAAACTATCCAACTTCTCCCCTGCTACTTTTAAGACCCTTCTCTCTAGAGTTAACTGGAATTACCTTAACAAGCTTACTCTGGATGAAGCTGTCCAATCATTTAACTCTATCTTTCTTAACATACTAAACTCTTTTGCACCTCTCTGTACCATCAGGATAAAATCTAAAGTATCTCCTTGGCTATCTAAGGCAACCTGCATCCTAATGAGAAATAAAGACAGGTTGTGGAAAATCTGGATGAGAAATATACTCCCTGCTGACTTTCAAAAGTACAAAGAACTCATAAACCTGACAAAAATGCATTGCTAAAGATAAAAAACGAATTCTACCTTAACCCCCTATAGCACTAAAATCCAATCCCAAAAAAGTTTGGAACTAGTCAAATACTGCATCCGGGAAACCCTTCCTCCCCTAATCCCTACCCAAATAGAACACCAGAAGAAACTGCTACTATCTTTAACACCTTCTTTATAGAATCTGTATCAAAGATGATTAACTCCAACCCCCCCCACAGCTAGTGATTCTAATCCCTCTGTTCCTCTTCCCAGTCCCAACTCCACTAAACACTTTTGTCTTCAATCTGTATCCACTACTTATATCAAATCACTACTCTCCAAATTAAAAACTTGCTCTACTTCTGCTGATAATATTCCTCCCTACTTCTTCCAGCTAGCAGCTGATACTCTTGCTTTTCCTGTATCAATCTTGATCAACTGCTCTATCTCTGAGTCTAAAGTACCATCTGTCTGGAAAGAATTTTACACTTTACCTATCCATAAAGGAGGTAACTTCCAAGAGATCTCTAATTTCATACCTATAGCCATTCTGTCACCCCTCTCTAAACTACTTGAAAAATGCATTCACAAGCAAACTCTGCAACATCTAGTACAGGAAAACCTACTTACTCCTACTCAGCATGGTTTCTGCACAAAACACAGTACCACCACTGCCCTTATCTCCTTTATAAACACTATTTCCCAGGCTTGTGATAACAAACTTGTCTCCTTTTTATTTCTAGACCTTTCTAAAGCCTTTGATACCGTCTCACACACTCTACTTCTGACTAAACTGACTAATCTAAACTTCTCCTATGCAACTGTCACTTGGTTTTCTAGCTATATCTCAGATCGTATACAATCAGTGAAATGAGTCTGCACTCTCCTCCTCCTCCCTCCCAGTAAAAATGGGTGTCCCCCAAAGGATCTATGTTGGGTCCATTACTATTCAATATTTTCACAACTCTATTCCATACTTCTTGCTCTCAGTCATCTCTTGTACAATATGCAGATGATTCCACTGTGATCACTATCTCTGACTCACCCTCCAGTCTCATCTCTAGTACTCAGACTGCCTTTACATCAGTTGAATCCTGGCTCACCAACAATCAACTAATCCTGAATGCAAAAAAAAAAAAAAACAACAAAAAAAAAAAACTCTTACTCTTTCTCCCAAAATCTCTTAACCATCTTTAATCTACTTTCACTATACTGTCTCTCAGTAAGACTCAGATAGTAGCTGAATCTAGCACCAAGCTCTTAGGCATCACTATAGACAATCAACTTAAATTTGACCTGCACATCAACAACTGTATTAGGAAGACCCATCAGAAACTAGGCCTACTATACAGAAACAGAAAGTTTCTCACCTCCAAAGTCGAAGTAATCCTCTCTCATACCTATCTCTTACCCAGCCTACTATATGGTTCTCAAATACTTACTAATCTAAACACCACACTCCTAGCAAAACTTACCTCAACCTATAACAAGGTAGCCAGATTGTCTGCCCAGCATACTTAGAAAACTCATCACTGTGTCTCACTCAAACACTTAAACTGGCTGGAACTACCTAACCTGCTTCTTCTCTCTCAGCTTCAGATTATACACTCTGTACTATACCAACCTTTCTACTGCCCTAACATATCCTCCTTTATATCCCACTATTTTCCTACTAGATCACTCTGAAGCTCTGACCAGGACCTACTGCTTATCTATAAACCTAGGACAAACATTGGATGCAGCCTATATAGCTACCATCCTACCATCACATGGAATAGGCTTCCACTTCAAATTAGGTTACTAAATCAACTAAAACAATTTAAAGCAGCTGCTAAAGAACACTTAAAAACTCTCTGGTCCTGCCTCTGTACTCACCCACCATAAACTGCCCCTAGCCTTACACTGCTCATTAATTTGACCTCTAACCTTATCTTTTGTCTTCTACTCCCCCAGTGTCTAACACACCCCCATCTTGCCTAGCTAACCTGTCTCTTTCAAACCATGATTTCATATTCCTCAGTTAACTATCTCTTCCTAAATATCTCCTATAAACCAACACCTAAAAGTTAACTAGTGTTTAAGTTAATATAATACTTGAAAGACTCTATGAATTTGTCTTCTCTCATGTAGCCTGTTTTTAATGATGACTTGTATTACGTGTTAAAATGCTATTACTACTTGTAAAAAAAACGACTTGGTCATTCTTTTTGGTATATTCTGCTTCTATAATTGCCTACTGTACAGTATAATGTGTTGGAGATTTTCTCCCGGGACTCAGTTGAAAAAGGACTATTTTTAGCTCAATCAGACTTTTCCCGGTCGACAAATTTAAAATAAATAAATAAAATAAATAAATAAATTACACTCATACATGCTCACTGTCTGGCTGCACTCTCAAAATGACACTGAAACTAACATGGGCTTGCTATTTATATGCACGTTCAGCCCTTGAAATGCTTTTTAAAGATACAGCACACACACTCTATTCTACATTCTCCCTCTTTGAGAAAAAGTCATGCGATGTTGACAGCATTAACTGACATGCAATCAATACAAATAAGTATTTGTCATGCAATTATACAAAACTAAATACATATAAACAATTATCTTCAGGTTGCTGTGTATTTCACACTAGGTCTGGAAATACGACCGAATTGTATGACATAAAAATTAGAATTAGTGAACCACTAGGTAGGCACACAAATTAATTTATTTAAGTCAACACAGTTCCAAAAAAAAAATAACGCTGAATCAAATCACCATACGTTTTCGTCCACAACTTCATCAGATTACACTAATACATTCAATTAACTGCTTTTATATACTCATCCAACTTTTAAAAAACAGCCAGTAAAAACAATCAGTAAAAACAATCATTGTACATTGAAATGCATTGAGTTACTGCCCTCTACTGACAAGGAGGATTATTACACATTCATGTCAGATCATGTCATTTAAACCAGGGAATTTACTGGCCTCAGTAATCAAATAAGAACAATAATTACAAGCACACATTTTACACACCAGCTTTTTTTTGTTTGTACCTGCTAACCTCTTCTTTACTCCTTTACTACCTTAAAAAAATCCTTCAGTTCCCTTTCTTTCCTATAAATGTGTTTTATTTCACAAAAAAATGATTTTAGTCAGAAACTTTAGAAAAGTTAAATCACTCTTTGTCAAAATTTTGATAACCCATCTACTTTCTTGTTTGTGACTTGTTGAGTTGCACCATCTTCAATTCTGACTTCTCTATCAATGAGCTCTCTTCCGCTCTCATTCTCAGGCATGTCAGTTTCTCAGGTTTATCATTGTTTACCATACATTGTACATCACATTCTCATCAAGCTATCAAATTGCCCCTTTATAACACTCCTTTTCTGGTGTGGGGGGGTGGTGAACTGAGTGTGCAGATAAGATTAGAAAAGGTCTCTTTCTATAAATTTCTGAACTCAAGCCATACTCAGTTTTAGATACATAAACTATATATTTCTGAATTCAGTACAAACTTATTCTCCCAGAAGGACATTATATAATTAATGGCATCCATAAGCACCCCCCCCCTATCGGGCTTCATAATCATAATTTATATTCTGTTTCTTAACTTAATGATTTTTTTTTTCTCTGGGTCTCTCTCTTTTAATTTAGACACTTTTGTGTGACTCAAGAATTTTCCTAAGCTCATGTTCAAGCTCAATTCAAAGTTTTCTAGCTGAGGGTGTGTTGGACATTTCATGTTGTTGACACCATTTTTAAAATATAATTCTTTCTTTTGTTTTTCCTAATAAATAATAATATATCATTAAAAAGTAAAAAATTTTTTTTTCTCTCTAGTATAAAAACCAAACCTTTTGTTAATAGTTCAAAATGACTACTGTTAATTGGTTACATCTGTGTAATGAAAATATTAAAATCATTATAACTGTATTTAAAACCACAGTTTATATTTGCTTTCTCTTCGTCCCACTGAAATAAGTAATCGTGAGTAATATCCTTGTTTATACATTCTACAGTTTCTTGCAACTTCTTTATTTAAGTGTTATCCATTTCTAACATTTTGCATTTGTATAAAATAGTCCAGGTCAGTTCCTTGTAGTTTATCATTAGTGTTGTTTTTGCTAGCAAAATCATAAACAACATTGAATAAGTCACTGAAATGTCTTTTTGTACCTGTAGAGTTTAAACTACCACCAGGGAAACTATCCAAACTATCTAAAAATTAGAATTAGGTCTGGCAACTGGAACTGTCTCTGCTGAATGTTCTACTTTAGGGACATCAGGAACATCATTAGGAATGGAAGCAGAAGTTGACATGTTCTGCAACAGGAACATTGTCTGGATTGCTCTGATATCTAGAGTCTGTATCACAAGAACAATGCTGCAATATCGATTCTGATACAGGAAAAAGATGTCTTTGATTTCTCCTGTACTCTACACCCTCTGATTATACAAAGTAGGATCTCGGCTCGGTACATATACCTGTTACTTGACCAAGCCAGTTGAAACTTTTCGCTGTTTGTATCCTCACTGTCTCTCCTTCTTTAATGAACAAAGAAATCTGCTCAATTTATTATAGCTGGACTTCTGGAAAGAGCGCTTTCTGAAAAGTTGGGTTCTAATTGTCTTGTTGTTCTTAGCTTTAGGCCTCAGCAGACTGGAACTGGTAGGCATCTTGCTCTGGTTTGCCTAGATAGATGTCTCTGAGCAGGCGAGCCAAGTATATCATCATCGGTTATGTTTCTAACATTAAGTAAATTCAAAAAGACATTGCTACTATCGCGCTTTGACCTCTCAAGTAATTGCTTTGCACTCTGTATTGCATGTTCAGCTAGTTCTTTTAACTGTAGATATTCTGGACTACTAGTAACATGTACAAAGTCCCATTCTTTTGCAAATTTCTGAAACAACTGACTAGTAAATTGAGTACGGTTGTCAGAAATAACTTTGTGTGGACTACCATGGACTGAGAAATGATGTTTCAACTTACTGATAACAGCAGTGGACGTTAGGTTAGGTAGTAAATCAATCTCAAACCAGTTTGAATGAGTCTACCAAAACTAAGTAATGCTGATTGTTCCACTCAAATATATCAGTGGCTACTGTTGTCTAAGGTAGTTCAAGAACTTGACTTAGCTGAAGTGGTTCTTTTTGCAAATGCAATTTAGTATTATTGCATACTGAACAAGAAGAAAGTACTTTCTCAATGTCTTTTGCTAGAGAAGGCCAAAATACTAGTTCTCTCGCCCTTCTTTTGGTAGATTCTTTTTTTTTTTCAATAATATTTTTTATTGTTTTTCTTTTTTTTTATTCATTACAGAACATTTGCTCAAAAGGTATACAACTGATGTTCTAACAGAAATTCTAACAATATTCTTACAACGTATTTACATTATTTACATGAATGCTTCCATGCTCTCTCTCTTAAAAGTAAAAAATATATGTTATTTTCTCCAGGGTTAGTATCTTGGAAAAGTGTAGTTTCAAATATTGTTATGTTTTGTATTGTGTATATTGAAGAAGTAGTTCAGGTTCTATGTTTTATGCCAGTATAATATTGAAAATTTGTTCCCATGTTTACAAGTTGTAGGGCTTTTAGTTTTGTTTATTTAATATGTATTTGTGGGCTAAGATGTGCTTTATCGCTAAGGTCCTAAAGTTTTCCCATGAGGCTTTAGATGGGGTCAGCCAGTTAATAGCTATGTAAAGTTTCATTAGCATAAAAATTTTATTAGGATGATAATTTGGGTTTTAGATAGGTTATTTGGGGGGATACATAATACCATAAATTCCCAAGTAAGCGTTGTTGTTTGATATCCCATCTTTTGGAGTTGTATTTTCAGTGAGTTCCAAAGTTTATATATACATTTACAGCTCCAGAACATATGCAAAAGGTCAGCAGTTTCATCTTTGCAATGTGGGCACTTTGGAGAATTCGTAGGGTTAAATTTATGCAAGATAAGGCATGTGTAGTAAGCATCATTGTATATCATGAGTTGGGTGAATGATAGCTTTTGAAGGGAAATGGATTTTATCGTTAAATTAATTGCCTGTGCTATTTGGTTTTCTTCCACCAGTGGCAATTTTTCTTTCCAGTATTTAGCTAAGAGTAGCTGATTTTGTTATTTGATGTCTTTTATCAATTTGTATGAGCATGTTATAAATTTGGTGTTTTGTAAAAGGGCTTGCCATAGTGATATACAATTTGTTAATTCCTCTTTAATGATGTTTAGATTTTTAAAGTAATTTGTAGATATTTCTTTAATCTGTCTCAAGATCAATAGATAAGATTTGGGAAGACCCAGTTGCTGTCTTAATTCATGAGCCAAACAATTTATGTATGGATATATATCTTGTAATGATAAGTTTATTATAAGTGGGAATCTTTTCAGGTCTATTAGTTGGTTATCAATTTTCAAGTTAGGATTTTTGTGGAAGGGTTGTAGAATCATCATGTATTGAAAGAGATTTACTGATCTAAAGAGATTTTGTGTTAATTTTATATAATATTTGAAGGGTAACATTATATTATATGTATTAGTGTTGTCTATGTTTAAAAGGGCAATGATTTGGGATTAATATTCAGATTTTTAATATATTTAAAACATATCTTTAACCAGTGTGGGGACCAATTATTGCTTTGCGTATCATAGGTTGCAATTCTTAAAGTTCTATTTGCATTTATGATTAAGTAGTAAATCTCAAAATTAGGTAGATCTAGTCCACCTTTGCTTTTCGGGGTCATCAGTTTATCATAAGATATTCTACTTTTTTTTGGTTCCCAAATAAATTTGGCGAATTCCGTGTGTATTTGTTTAAAAAATTTCTTGGGTATTAGCAACTGTGCAGACCTGAAAATGTATAATAGCCTAGGCAAGACATTCATTTTAATAATTGAAACTTTTGCTAGTGGTGGTAATTTCAAATTTTTCCACCTTTTTAGATCGGCTAAAATGTGTTCCCAATTTTGTTTAATATTATTGAGATAAAAATCTTTATTATCTGTAGAGTATGTAATTCCTAAGTATTTGACCTTTTCTTCAGCTTTTAATTGGCCTATCAATGGTAAAAGTGAGAAAGGTTTTGGAGTTCTTAAAGGGAATATGTTGGTTTTATTAAGGTTTATTTTATAGTTTGATATTAATGCAAAGTCTTCAATGGCAGATATTATTTTTTCAGTGTCTGAGATAGGTGTTGTACAGTATATGTTGAGGTCATCTGCGAAAGCTGATAAGGCGATTTTGGTACCGTAAATTACTGGGGCATTATGATATATCTTTTGTTTGATATATAGGAATAGGGGTTCTAGGTATATGTTAAATAATAGGGGTGATAGAGGGCATCCTTGTCGGGTACCATTTCTGATTTGAATTCTTTTGGAGCATGTTTTATTTATATATAATGTTGTATAAGGGTTATTGTATAATGTTTGTAAAGTTAGAATACATTTTTGGGGTATATTAAAGTAGGGTAAGATCTGAAATAAAAATTTTATATTAACTCTATCAAAGGCCTTTTGTGCATCTATAATGAGTGTGTACATGTTTAGTTTCTTTTGGTTAGCAAATGAAATTAATGTATGTAGTGTTAAAGTATTATCACTGGTTTGTCTAGATGCCAAAAAGCCAGACTGTTCATTGGATATAATTATGTTCGATATTTTCTTCAGTCCACTGGCCAGAATAGATGTCAGAATTTTAGTATCAATATTTAGGAGGGATATATGTCTGCAGTTGTCCGGGTTCTGAGGATCTGATTTTTCTTTGGGTATAAAAATTGTTTTGGATGCATTAAAATGTATATCATTAATTGTATTATTTATTATATAATTTAATACATGTGATAGAATTTGAGCAATAATAAGGTAGAATGTTTTATAAAATTCTGCTGTAAGGCCATCTGGACCAGGAACTTTATGTGGTTTTAGTTTTTTAATTGTAGTTGTTATTTCTTCAATAGATATTGGTTTTATTAGGTCTTTTTGTAGTTCCTCATCAATTTTTGGAAAGTTAAGTTTTTGTAGGAAGTCACAATTATTTTCATATGTGGATAAGTTTTTTTGTTCTCCATAGACTTGTGAGTATATCATTTCAAATGTGTTAATAATATCCTCAGTTCTCGTAAAGGATTTATTCTTATAGCAAATTTCGTGAATTTGGGAGGGGGTTTTAGACTGGTTAATAATTCTTGCTAGTGCTCGTGACAGAGTTTGTATATGGTTCGCATATTTTGCAAGTATTTTAGTTTCTTGAAATGATAATCTATTATTTTGGATTAAGAAAAGTTCTTTCTGACATTTCAATAGTTCTGATTCAGTTTGTGTGTTATGATTTTTCATTAAATCCTGGTCTAATGATTTGATTTTACTCTCTAGTAGCTTTTCTTCTCTGTGTTGGATTTTTTTATAATATGAAGCTTTTTGGACAAAGATACCTCTTATCTGGGCCTTAGTTGCCGCCCATTCAATATCCGGTGGGTATTGCTGTTTTACTATCTTGACTAATGAGGTTTTAAGTATGTCCTGTATTTCCTGAACTATTTCCTTTTTATTTAAGAGGTTGGGGTTTAAGGACCAGTTAAATCCCCTATATGGTGTGTTGGTTCTAGAGTCCTTGAAAATGTTTAATGTAATTTTTAGAATGGTCTGATAGGTAGCGGGCATGGATATCTACTGTGGATCAAGGTTGGTTAGTGCTTCCGAGATTAGAAAGAAGTCTATTCTTGACCACATTTTATGACAGTTGGAGTAAAACGTAAAGTCATTTGGAGTATGAGTTTTGTTACCATATTTAAAGGGATCATATAACCTAAAGTCATATTTAAGTTCGCTTAATGTTAACACTGCTTGGTTATTACATGATCTTTGTGTGCTTGATTTATCCTGTTTAGGGTTTTGATAAGCATTCCAGTCCCCCCTATGATTATGTAATAATTATTATAATTATTTAAGATAGGATATAATGAAGCGAAGAAGGAATGTTGATTGTAACAAGGTGCATATATATTGAGAAGCATAATGGGCTTATCATAAAGGGTAGTTGATAAAATCACATAGCACCATTTACCTTCTTTATCTGTTTTGGATTCTATAATTTTGTCTTGATATTGGTCCTTAATGATAATCGCAACTCCAGCACTATTGGTCTTGCCTTCAGAGGCTATTATTTCTCTTATCCATTTTTTCTTTTTTATTTCTCACCATTGGTCAATGGTTAAGTGAGTTTCTTGGAGTAGTATAAAACACGCCTTAGCCTGCAGAAATAGTTGAAGAAAGAGTTTCCTTTTTTTCATGCTCTGAAGCCCTTTAATATTCCATGAATCTATTTCCCACATTCATATAGCTTTATTTTGTATAGGTAGTGTTGAGATATGAGTAGATATTTTGGATTATGTCAATTTCTTATCAAGGGTATGTTATGAAAGCATTCTATATTTCCTGTCCCTTCCCAGTGCCTACCCACTAATACCCTGGACCAGGAACTTAACAGGACCTGACAATAACTTGTATTTGTATTTTTCTGTATCCATGGTAAATATATGCCTTGTATATTAGCATATGAGAGGTAAAAGAAACATGGTGGTCCTGAATAACCTAAAATTATTTGTACAAAGCCTATCCCACTCATTCATTAGCAAACACTGCTTTGAGACCTACACCTCTTCTTGTTAAATTTATTTATATGATGTCAAAGTTTTGAGCAATCATAAGGACCAGTACTGATTACTACTAAAGACAGTAGACATCCATTTACACAGCTTAACATAAATGCTATTTAAGAGAATGGTACCTATATCTTATTTTCTCAATTTAGTTTAATAACTATGTACATAAAATATGTAACTTCCTTATCTAGCCTTAGTTTGTGGGTGGTCCCTCCACCTCCTCTAGGCCTAATTTTTCCTTTGTGATTGTAACTTAAGTCACTTGTAGGTATTGGTCGAGTTATTAGCTTCAAGTGAACCCCAACTTGTAGAACTACCCTTTTTACCATTTTTGCCCTCTGATTTTAAGTTCTTAGGTAGGTAGCGTTATATTAAAGGGGATTTGAGGCAATTTCTCTCTATCCAAGTACATGCCATACCACATATATTAGATTTGGAAAAAGCTTCCTGACTCCTGGAGAAAACAATGTAAATATTAACAGTTCCGGCTTATGTAAGTAAATAAACATAAACACCAATATTTAGGTATTCAGATGGTTATCAAATCTAGAAGCTACACGACTACTAGTTAGTAGTCCGTTATCTGATACAATAAACTATATTAACATCTTTTCCATCCAGCTTGTTGGGCCATATTGAATGAGTTAACAAAGGTGTAACCTATGCATGCTTCTTTACCAACTCAGGCTAATGCAACATTAAAGTTGTGAAGATATGTGATATATATTTAGGTTTATGAATCCTCTGAGTTGAAGCATTACAATAATGCTAATTGTATACTTATGTCAACTGGATTTGTAATAGTAAGGAAGGTAAATGTTCACTGGTTGTCTAGTATTTTGATGTATACATATTAGATAGAATTAAAAATATTTAGCTCTTACGATTATGTATTCCAGGTCTGTATAGTTGTTTAGCTGTAGTTTGTTGTATTAATATATAGTGTTTTGATATCTGGTTGCATGCCAAATGTTTCATTTTCACAAATGTTCTGTATAGATTGTATGTGTATATAAATATTTGTAGATGTTTAAACTTATTGATTAATGTTTAACTACAAGTTTATGGGGCAATGAGGTTGACATTTCACCTTATATTACATGTGTTTGGTGTTTTTGTAACTATACATTACTTATTTTACTTTTCTTTTTTTTTACAGTTCCTTTTAGGCTTCCCTTCGAGCTTCCATCCAGCTAAGCCGATTGCTTAGCTTTGCGAAGGGGGTCTTATATTGCGATCGGACTTCCGGATGCACCACATCTTTAAAGCTGCTTCTCAGGCTTCAAACGCACTTTCGGTTCCTCTCGTGGGAAAGCCAGCTTTGTGCTAAGGATGTACACTTCCTGTTTGAGTTTTTGCGCTTTGTAGAGTCAGGAAAAGGGTCGCGCCAGACCCACAATACAGCCTAGTGCAGGGTAGATACCAGATATAAGGAAAAATAGGTCCTCGGCTGTTGGTGGAGGGTGAATCCAACCTCGGAGTTCAGTTGAGCACAACGGGACTTAAATCTAGTTCTCTGAAGCTGGAATGGATTTAAACACTGACATGAAGGTAAGCTTTGCTTCTTTCTTGTTAGAAACTGAATATTTCACCCCATCAACTGAAAATAATAAGGTATTTGGGTACTTAATTTGGAATTTTTGTTGTTTTTCAATCTGGAATCTGCAATAAGGTGATAGAAGCTGTCTGGCTTGCCTAATTTGTAGAGGCAGGTCTTGGGCCAGGGATATTCTGTTGTTGTTCCATATTAATGATCCTCCATTTTTCTTTACAGTTAATAATATTTTATTCACATCTTGAAAGTTGAGGAGTTTGGCGTAGACAGGTCTTGGACTATTTGATGCTTGAGATTCTCTTAGAGCTCTATGAGCTCTTTCTATTGTTATTTGATGTGCAGTTTTTGGGTCTTTGAGTAGAGTTGTAAGTATTTGTATGATAGATGGGATCAAATCATAGTGTTGTATATTTTCTGGCATGCCTCTGATGATTATATTATTTCTTCTAGACCTTGCCTCAAGATCAATGATTTTAGCTTGCATATTTTGAATGTCTGTTTCATGTGAGTCAGATTTTTTGGTAAGCAGGGCTATTCTGTCTTCATTCTCTATGAGTTTAGCTTCAGATTTGTCCATTCTTTCCATAATTTGATTGAAGGAAGTTCCAAAGGATTGTACTTGAGTAGATAATTCTTTTATAGCTTCTTGGACAGGTAGTAAGGCTGCTTTAATATCTTCCAGGTTTGCCATTTGGTCTGTTTTATTTTTATTTCCAGGTTTTCCGGATTCTTGTTGTTTTGTTATTTTCTGCCTTTTGGAGTTTAAATCTTTCTCAGGTGACATAAGTTCTGAAAGTTTAGTTTTTGTTGTTGTAGTCTCCATCACTTTATCATCTTTTGACATTTTGTAAAGGCACAGGTAAAAGTAAAACAAAACTTCTGGTATATATTCCGATGGATATGAGGGAAGTTTTCTGAGCACACGGCTTCTTTCTTTGAGACTTACTACAGGTCCAGGTAATCTGTTGTAATCTTGATAGATTTGCTAGTATTTTAGGTTCAGGCATCTTTTCTGTGTTTCTGGATAATAAGTAGAGTTGTTGGATCAGCAGATTGTTATTAAATAAGTACTGGTATATCTTCTAGGTTGAGTTTTTCTCTGGGTATTTGAGGAGCTGCAGGTTAACAGTGCTTACTGAACGGTGGCCATCTTTTGTTTTTTTTGGTAGATTCTGAACCTGAGTGACCATGATGCAAAATCTGGATATATTGATGTTGTAAGGAAGCAGTAAAAACAATTTTAGGACCTTTGAAAATAATGCCATCTTCCATCAACATCTCATCTCTGTAAGGAAAATAAGTTTGCACTTCAGGTGGTACACTAGATTGTGTTGAAGGCCATCAAACATTAATGTAATGGTTGAACTTTTGCAAAATTGGATCAGTCTTTGTATGATTTCTCAGCTCATCAATTCTCATGGCAGAAAAAGTATGCACTTCCATGATGTCAAAGTCAAAATTTTCTGCATGA
Organism: Protopterus annectens; assembly: GCF_019279795.1. Lineage (NCBI taxonomy): Eukaryota > Metazoa > Chordata > Ceratodontiformes > Protopteridae > Protopterus > Protopterus annectens. The sequence continues at coordinate 260,768,195 of NC_056729.1, forward strand.
AGCTGTTCTGTTGTATTTCTGGGTGATCTGGATAGGTTATCAGCCAGATAAAGAAGTTTGCCTTTTGTATAGACCATTTTGGAGTTGTATTTTTGCAATTTGAGCATCATTCTTTGTAATCTCGCTGGAGCTGAATGCATAGGCTTCTTTAAAATAGTAGTTAGAAGTTGGCGATCAGTTTCAATCTGAATAGCTCGACCATAGATATAATCATGAAACTTTGAACATGCAAATACTATTGTCAAAAGTTCTTTCTCAATTTGAGCATATTGCATTTCAGTTTGGGTAAGAGTTCTTGATGTATAGGCTACTGATCTGTCTTCTTGAAGAATAACTGTGCCAAGACCAAACTTGGAAGCATCACAGGAAAGAATTACTGGTTTATTGAAATCATAGTATCTTAATGTAGGTGGGGGTGGCAATTTTCTGCTTAATGTCTTCAAATGCTTTCTGGTGTTGTTCCAACCAAGATCATATAACATTTTTGCACATCAGCTCTTTCAAAAGTGCTGTCAAATCACTGAAGTCTGGTATAAACTTGCCTAAATAGTTGACCATACCAAGAAAACCTTGAAGCGCCTGAACATTATCTGGTGCTGTCATCTCAAGAATGGCTGCTTGATTGGATGGGTCTGGTCTCAAGCCAATTCTAGTAAATAAATAACTTACATATATAACTTCTGGTAGTGTGAATTTACACTTTAGAGGATTAAGCTTTAAGTTCAATTCACATGCTCTGTCTAAATCTCTCTTAAGGTTTCTGTCATGCTCTGCTTCACCATTGCCTCCAACCAATAAATCATCAACAATTATGGCACAAGGATAACCCTAAAAATGTGCTCCATTGCACACTGAAACAATTCACTTGCTGAATATATTCCAAATGACATCCTGAGGAATCTGTATCTGCCAAATGGGGTACTGAAAGTGTCAGTAATGAGGATTTGTGATCAAGTATCACTTGCCAAAATGAATTTTTTGCATCTAAGACAGAAAAAACAATGGCATTTGGTACTAGCGCTGTGACTACCTCAACTGTATGCATTGAATGATGCAGTCTCTTGAATGCTTTGTTCAAATCTCTGGGGTCAATACATATTCTGATTTTGTCTGAGCCTTTTTTGTAGGCTGCTACCATGGACGACACCCATTCAGTTGGTTGTGTAACTGGGCAAATTACACTTTGCTGCACCATTTTATCCAAATGAGCTTTAACTTTATTCTGCATAGCTATAGGAACTTTTCTTGCTGGTCTGACCACTGGACTGACCTCTGGGGCTAAATCCATAGAATACATAACTGGAAGTTTGCCTAACTTGTCATCGAAAACATCAGCATACTCTGAGAAAATGGCTTCAGTATAATTGAAACTAGCAGATGTGCTTATATGATGAACTTCTTTGGTAAAGGAAAGCAAATTAATTTTCAAACTGTCTCTGAGACCCAGTAATGACTGCACAGGTCTTCTGACTACATAGAATAACAAGCTGTAACATTTCCTTGCCATATAACATGAAAGCACTACTGAGCCTTCGGTCTGAATTTCTTCACCTCCATAAGCAACAAGTTTTACAAAACTAACCACATTGAGTTCTTCACCAGCTCTCACCTTAGCAAATGTGTCTACTGACATAACATTGCACTTTGAACCAGTATCTATTTTGAGCTTGGTGGATTTACCATTAATCTGGTCAGTGCAAAACACTTTGTTCTTTGCCAACAAATTCATTGCATCAACCTTTTCATCAATAACTGATACACCATCTACATAGAAAGTAGAACTACAGCTCTCTATATGATCAATTGCTTTTTTGAGTGACCCTTCCTTATAGCTGTGTGAGGTTTACTTGATTTGCAAAACTTTTGAAAATGTTCCATTTTTACACTTGTGGCATTGCTGACCAAATGCTAAGCATTTCTCTCTTTTAGACTCATGATTGGCACTACAGTTGCGACAGTTACTAATAAAGCTGGATTTGGGTTTTGCTGACTCACCTTTGTACTACACTGAGTGAGCATGTCCTTTTCTTAGAACTTGCTGGAAAACTATGGGACTACTGAGGTAAATCCGCAGGAGCTGTAGCTGCCATGTGCTTAGGCCTGCTTCTACTAGCCATGTGTTGCCTGCTGAAACCATGCTCTTATCGCTTGCAAGCATACTTGTGTGCCTTTCTGTAACTTCATGGCTTTGACAAACCTCAATAGCTTTGCTCAGCATTAAATCACTGTCACAAAGCAAAATCTTTCTCACTGCAGCACTACTAATATCCCACACAAGCATTTAAGTCATCAAACCAACACATTTTAGCTTTTTTTTCTCAGGTCAGTTATATAAGCTGCAAACGTTTCCCCTGGTTTTTGATCTCTTGTGTAAAACAAATGCCTCTCTAATGTAATATTTGTCTTAGGGTTACACATTTCCCTGAATTTATACTTTAAACACTTGGGCGTCTTCTCTTGATTCAGCCTGTACAACAATATGACCGTTTTCACCTTCTCCCTCATATACTGTTGGTGCATACACAAATGAGCGGTCTCTTTCAATGGCCTCTGTCCCAGCTAGGTTTAGCAAAATGAATGCCCTGGTGCATGCATCTTTATCAAAACAAGCTGCTTGTATAAAAATATCATACTCTTTCTCAAATATTCTCCAGTTCTCTGCAATATTCTGATCAAGGCACCAATGGTAATGGCTTTCAAAATCCATCTGCCATATTAACACATACAGTGAAGGCTTTTGCAAATATGCACAAACATACACAAATATACATATACCAGAAATTCATGCCAGTGCTTGTAACTATGCCCAATAGCAGAACAATCCTCTAAATAACTGAACTTTGCAAAATAAGTCTTTTGGGCACTATAATACTCTTGAAATCACTGTACTATAAGAAATCACCTCTTAGTGTAAGAAACATTTCAAAATAACTGCACTGTGTGAATGAATTAGTCAGAAGAAGCTCAGAGTAAGAAACATTTTGAAGTAATTGCACTTTGCAAATAAACAGTGCAGAGCACACTGAAACTTTCCCAAAATGGCAGTACTTTGCTAAATAACACTTTACAGTGCAAGAAACATTGTGTAATGGCGGCACTTTGCAAATAGACATGCCCAGCACAAGAAACTTTTCAAAATGGCTGTATTTTGACTGAACTTCATGAAATAGTTTCACTTTGCACACAATAAACTCTTTGAAATAAATGCACAGTAATACACACCCACTGTAAGCACTTTTACACACTTTGAGATACTTCAAATAACTGTAGTTATGCCCCAAATACAATGCAAAATAGTAGTTATGCCAAAACACAGCACTTTGCTGAAAAACATGCAGTTGCCTTGCTTTATTTATGCTTAATGTGCCCTTTTTTTACCCTTATTATATCTGTTTTTTTTGTTTAATCTCTTTTCATGTCCATTATACTTTTCTTGTGCTAGCTTTACTCTAAAGATGCCCGTTTTGCTTTAAACATGCTCATTTTGCAATTCCGAGGTAATTCAAAACCCCTTATGTGCTTTTCTGATAATTGTTTTAGCAAATATCTTAATCTTAAACATTTTGTTTAATTAATAAGCCTTTTTGTGCCTCTCGCTTGTTTAATAATACAGTTTGTGCCCTTGTAATGCTCTGTTTTATCTTTTTTATAGAATAAATAATTTGTGCAAGTTTTCATTACCTTTGGTTTGTTTCTGGCCCTTTTTTGTGCTTGCTTCTCTTAGTTTACCTTCACTGTTATCTCTACACCTCGTAGCTCTGAAAAGCAGTCTCTGGTATCCCAGTTCTGACACCATGTCACTCATCTAGTTAGGATAAAATAGACGAGTCTTTGTGAGTTCTGTTCAAGTAGCTTTATTATGTACAAACACATCAGGATTGAAGCTTAATAACTTTAACTTAGATAAACTTATAAACAAACTAGCTATTACACTCATACATGCTATTAAACTCATACATGCTCACTCTCTAGCTGTACTTTCAAAATGGCACTGAAGCTAGCATGTGCTTGCTATTTATATGCACGTTCAGTCCTTGAAATACTTCTTAAAGACACAGCACACTCAGTCTATTCTACAGTGTGCTTTATATATATTGAGCAGTATATGAGAGCATTCTATTTGACAAGTGTTTGTTAGAGTACCTATAATGTGTCAGCTGGAGAGGCTATTTATCTTTTATGTATAGCAGGTATAATTTTACTTTAATGGGAGGGATGGTGTGGGTGTGTTATGGGAGGAGATTGGAATATTTAAATTAGATGAGCTGTGGATGGCTGGAGACTTGGGTGTGGGATGGGTGAGAAGCAGGTAGAGATGCATGCACAAAAGGAGACAAACGGTTTGCACTGTCATATACAATAAAATACAAGTCTATTGCTGGCAGGTTAGATAGACTAGTAAGTGTAAAAAAAAATTACCACTGAATTCTCTCTTTGTCAATGGTACTGCTTCCTTTGCAGTAACATTATCATGTATGGTTACAATGGGGCTTTAAACAGCTAAAGCCATGCACTTTTACATGATATAATAATGCATGCTGTTATAAATAATGCCTAAATAATCCAGACAGTACTAAACTAGTAAAACTATATCAAAATTAAAGTGCCTGCTTGTGACAAAAATTAAATGTTAGGCAGAGTTGGTGTTTTGGCTTGTTTGGGCAAGGGGGTTGTGATCAGTCTTGTAACAATACTGAATAATACTTCTTCTTTGCCACTTGCTTGTAACCAAAAATAAAATGTTAGGCAGAGTTGCTGTTTTGGCTTGTTTGCCAAGGGGCTGGTGTTCAGGCTTGTGACAGAGCTGAATAATGGAACTTCTTAGCCAGTGGGCTGCATGAAGTAGATATGGTCACCAGCTTAAAGTGAGATAAAAGGCTGAGGAGGACATTGTATGGATATACTTTTTTGTAATGCAACTGTGTATTAAAATTCTATTCAAATATTTTTTGGATTGCATGACTAATCACATTTTTTTCTGTTATAAAAGCTTTTGGATTTGTGGTGTTACATTATGCGTTAAGAAAGCCTGGATGGGCAAAACAGCAGTCTGTAGTGCTGACCTGAATAAAGCAGAACATATTACTTGATTTTTTCATGCTGGTGTCTCTTGTTGGTTGTTAATATATCCTCTCTGTCTCTGTGTGTGTGTGTGTGTGTGTGTGTGTGTGTGTGTGTGTGTGTGTGTGTGTGTGTTTGTGTGTGTATATATGTATATATATATATATATATATATATATATATATATATATATATATACATTTAAGTTGTTGTATATGTAATGAGGATTATTCAGAAACATTTGCAGTCTTGCTACAGTGCGTTAAATATCAAATATGTTTTATTGTAACAGAACCCAGTTGCTTGGTTATGTAATAGGAGTATCAAAGTGTTGGCATTCCAGAGAAAGACCTGCATATAAATTAATGCAGCAATATTAATGACAGTTGTCATGTTACTGAATAGTACAAAGTGGCCTCACTATAGGTGGCCATGTGACCTATATGACAGGTATAAGCACTGAGCCATGTGGTACTCTTCTGGTACCTCTTTTGCTTTCAGAAGTGGCACCTGTGGGGGGCGTGGCCAAGGATGAACACAGGATAGCAGCAGATTTCTTCAGCTCCACCAATTTCATTACACTGACAGGAATTAATTACTTAAAAAATTAATTTTTGAAGTAATTTTCTTTCTAAATATGTTTGTTTTATATAGTTCTTGAACTATATCTAAAAAAGAAAGGAAATTTTAACAATATTCCTGTCAGAAATCACTTTGGAAATTTTCCTGTCAGCTTATCAGTCTGAAATGAGTTCCAGTAAGACAAATTCTCAAGACTCCAGCATCAAGAAAGAACTTCAGTTTCTGATAACTATAATCCAGCAACTTACTGCTAAGATGGATAAAATGGATACTAAAATAGATACCTTCATAGAAAAAACTACAAAACAAATAGACTTGTTACATATAGACCTGCAACAACAGAAGATCCAGATGACAGGCATAGAAGAAGCTGTGAATGACATGGAAAATAGAATCCAAGAAGAGGAAATCAACATTGAGTTTCTGCTGAAACAAAATACACATTTACAAACAAAGCTGGATGACCTGGAAAATAGATCTAGGCGCAATAACATTAGGATTTTTGGACTGCCAGAAAATATTGAAGGTAACAATATTACTTCTTTTTTAACAACATGGCTCCCTAAAACTTTAGACTTACCAGAAGCATTCTCTTTTGGTATCGAAAGAGCACATAGATCTACAGCTAATACTAACTCTAACAAAAACTATCCTAGATCAGTTATAGTTAGATTTCTATCATCTTTTGATAAAGAGATGGTTCTTAAATCTGCTTGGGCTAAAGCTCCTGTTAAGATTAATGAGACAACTGTGCATTTTGACAATGACTATTCTTCCTTGGTAATAGCTAAAAGAAAAGTTTTTCTGCCACTAATAAGGGAGTTTAAAAAAGCACAGTTTAAAATATACCTTCTGTTTCCTGCCAAGCTAAAAATCTTCCTTCCTGATGGTCCTAAAATTTTTGATGACTTAGACTCTGCTTTACTGTTTATCAAAAAAAATAAGATTTTGGATAAAATAGAGGAAATGGAATAGGCTAGTCCTTCATTAAAGAGACTGGCAACTGAAACTTCGTGGAAGACCAGAGAAGAAGAAGAGACTAAAAAACAAATGATTTTTTCTATGTTTTTTTTTTCTTTCTCTCATCATTTTACTTCATTATTAATCTTTTAAGTATAGTTCCTGCATTTCCAGAAAACCACAAATATTCTGAAAAAGATTTAATCAAAGTTATTCTCTGTGTGCAAAGAAATGTTTTGTTTCATAACCAGTCAAAATATCTGAGGAACTAATAACAAGCTATTATTCAATTTGTTTCTCTTTCTGAAAAGAGAAGTAAGGTCAGTAATTTGATACATTTTTTTCTCTTTTTTCTCCTTTTCTTCTTTTCTTTGATTAAACAATGACATTCTATTTAGATTATGTAGTGGGTAAAGGGTGGGGAGGGCAGGAGAGAAGAGTAATGAAAATATGATAAATGGAATAATAACATATTTATTCCTTGTAAAAGTTTATATGTTCTTCAAATGCTATTCCTAATTATACTTTCTTGATTATACTGCTTATGCTTGTTTGTAAATAATCTGTCATGCTTTAACTAATAATAATTAGAACTAAATAATAGTAAATAATATGTTTTATTTTTAACTCTATTAATATAAACAGTAAGTACTATTCCATTGTATATACTTCTTATAGCTTTCTCTTACATTTTTTTTATTTCTGCTTTACACTCTTTTATTTTCTACTCTCTTTTTCTTTTCTTTATTCTTTCTCTTTGTTTTTTTTTCATATTAATATACAGAAATGCTTTTGATCATATAGGCACAGTAAATAATAAGATTTGCATAAAAATTGAGTTGAGACAAAAATATTGAGTTTTATTACTTATTAATAACTTTGGGCTTAATTTCACTTACATAGAGGCTGTAATAACCTGTAAAATACATCACAAAGGTTTTGTCATGTTTAGATGCATTTACACTGCTAAATGAATGTTTGTCACTAGTTTTAACAAGTTTCCGCCAAAATGTTAAGGGAGACAATCTGGGATGTGGGCTACCTCATGAACAGTGTCCTCGAGTTGTTTCAAAAGCTTCAACTCTCAGAATTCTCACAGAGAAGCTGAAAGCAGTCAATTTGACCTTTGACCTAGATATCACATTGACACATCACAGATTCAGGAAGAACACTCTACCAGGAAGTAGAACTGATGCAAATGCGACTATGTGAAGGAAAATGAACTCTTTAACATCTAAATGTGAGTTATTTTATATAATTACTTAAATATCTATGTTATAATTCATAAAATATGTCAGTTATAATGATTTTAAATGATACAGTTTCTTGTAGTAAGTAAATGTCTTATTTTAGAAGGCATAGAAAATGAAACATTTATTCAAGTGTTTTTGAAAATCTACTTGACTGCAGCATACTAATCTGTGTTAAAACTTATGTTCCAAACATATACATTACTATAACTCATTTAATTCATCTGATTGACAAGCATAAATAACTTTATAACTCTATTCTGGAAGAAATTGTCATGTGATATATTTTAAAGCAGTAGTATAGACATACAAAATACAGATGGCTTTTTTACAATAATGCAAGTGTTTCTGAGAATTTGCATAACTATGCAGTATGATTTATAACAATTTCTATAAATATAATATTTTATTCTATTGACAATAATGAGTATGAGTAAAATGCTCATATACAAGCAATTCAAGGTCTTTTTGGAAGATGTTGACTGCATTTACATGACAGAAAATAGATGCATCTTAATATATGTAATGTCTGAACCATATTAGCCAAAGTTTTTGATCTAAATGAATGTTAGAACTTATTTTTACATACTTTGAATAAATTAATATGTAAATATGCCTTCCTTTTTTTTCTCTCTCTCTTCTTTCACTCTCTCTCCTCTTTCACGTCTTTTATTTCTCTCTCTCCTCTTGGTTCCTAATATCAAGATTATTTGAATGCTATTTGAATACAAGTGTATTATATTACATAGATGTATATAGTAGTATGAATAGTTTTTTAAAAAGTTTATTTTAGTTTATATGATGCTGTTTTATCAAATGTGTAGTCTTGTCTTGCTAGATAATTGAATTGAAAGCTGTTAATTTAAGTTAAATATAACCAGTATTAAATTGATAAGGTGGTAGCTGAGGTACTGCTGCTTAGGGGGTTAACTTGAGTGGTAAATACTACTCTAAGTTGGAGTTTTAACTCCAGGCTGGATGCAAGGTTTAATCCTTACATTATTTTCACTTGTTCATTGTTATATGTATATAGTTTTGACATCCACAATATATTTTGTACACTCATTGTCACTACAAACAAAATTGAATCCTATACAAAATTCCATAAGAGATTCAATAAATACAGCTATATTTAAAGGTACACCTAAAGGAGGAGATGTAACATTACTTATGTTGTTATTTGTTATTTTGATCATAAGATTCTTAAGTTTTAAAATGCCAAATGACATCTTTAAAAGGAATTTCTTTAAACATTAATGGATTGAATAATCCATGTAAAAGGGCAAGCCTAATAAGATACATTAATTTACATAAGGCCAACTTAGTCTTCCTGCAAGAAACCCATCTCTTGAAAAAGATATTGATAAACTAGCCACAAACAAATATACAGTATTGGTTAGTTCAGAGCACACTCAGAAAAAGAGGAGTGGCTATTTTATGGAATAAAAGTATGCCCATTCCTAAAACCATTAAGTCTTATCAGGATGACAAAGGAATGTTTTGTATGGTTACAATACAAATTAATGGGAAGACTTACATTTTAATTAATGTATATTGGATACCTGGAATTGGTATTAATACAGTGAAACATCATCTTGATAAGATCATATCATTCTGTATAGGAGATATTATTTTAGCTGGTGACTTTAATTGTATACTACATGAAAGTGATACTACCACTATAGGAAAAAGAAGAATTACATCTAATGCAAAACATTTAAATGATTTTGCTAATTCTTATCATTTGAATGATATTAATAATAAGATAAATTCAAAATCATTACCATACACCTTTTTTCTAACAGATACAAAACTTATTCAAAATAGATAGGGTCTTTATTTCTAACCAGATGGTAACAGATTTAATTAATTCCAAAATCATTTCATGTCCTATATCTGATCATAATTCAATTGTTTTGAATTCATGATAAAAATACTCATAATGTTCAGATCAAAAGGATACCAGCATACTTAACTCAACTAAAAGACTATAAAGAATATATACTTTCAGAAGTAAAACATTTTTAGACATAAATAATACTCCTGAAGTCTCCATTGTCTATGTTTGGGATGCCTTAAAATCATATCTATATGGACAAAGTATCAGATGGTATAATAATAAAAGGAAATCTTGGGATAAGGAATTGTTAGATATTCAAAGTAAATTAGACTCTTATAAACATAATAATAAAGAAAATATTATGGACAAGAAAGTTATTGAAGAAATAAACAAACTAAATGAGAAATACAAAGAAATTTTAACTCATAAAGTTAAAATAACTTTAGAGAATACAAGTTTTGTCTTATTCAATAAGCCCCAAATACTTACATAGACTTAAAAATAAAACAAAAGGTTGAATAAACAAAACCATATCAAAAAATCTTTTCTCTAAGGAAAAGAAGAATGTTTCTAGTATACCAGAAATACTAGATGAATTTAGAAATCACTTTCACAAAATTAACCATAATAACATTAATATGGAACCTAAAGATAAAATAAAGGAGTTTATAACCACAAACATGAATAAAAAGCTTAATAAACAACAGATTAAACTATTGGACAAAAGTATTTCATATACAGAGGTTATTACACAAATAAATAAGCTTAAATCAAACAAAGCACCGGGTAATTATGGTATTATACCAGAGATATATAAAATCCTTTCTAAAAGTACATATTCATTAATACATAAGGTTTTATTTTGGCCCAAACTGAGTTAATAACCCCCCCCCCCATCTTGGCAATATACATTTATTTCGCCAATTTTAAAACCTAATAAAGATCCAACTAGATGTACTTCATATCGACCCATCTCATTACTTAATGTTGATTATAAAATGTTTATGAGTATTTTTGCTGATAGATTGAAGACAATCATCCCGGCATTATAGATATAGATCAGACAGGCTTCATTGTAAATAGAAATACTTTTGATAATATAAGAAGAACTTTAACATTAATTGATTTTGCAAATAGGAAAAAGAAAGATTTAACACTTATTAGTCTTGATATAAGTTCAGCATTTGATTCAGTAAGTTGGGACTATTTGTTTACCTTACTGAAGTACACAAACTTCTCAGATGCATTTGTAAATCTAATTGAGCATTTATACAAAGGAACATTGGCTTATATTAAGGTAGGAACATATGTTTCACAAAAAATACCCATTTTTAAAGGTACAAAACAAGGATGTCCACTTTATCCACTATTATTCACTTTAGTAATGGAACCTTGGGCTAATTTGATCAGAAACAGTACTGACATAGAGGGTTTTGAAATAGATGAAAATACAACATCCAAAATTCAACTTTTTGCAGATGATGTTCTAATTACATCAGCAGGATCTAATTCTTCTATGCAGTCTCTATTTGATAAAATGATGAATTTTAAAAGTATTTCTGGTTTAATATTCAATGAAGAAAAAACTAAAATACTACCTATATATACACGAAAAAATGTTCTCATTAGTGATTTTACTAAAGATGTACCCAATTCAGGTCAGATAACTTATTTAGGTATAATACTATCTAAAGATATTAAATCTATTATATATAATAATTATAATACCTGTTTTCTTAATATACAAAATCTTTTAATACCTGGAATAATATGTTTTTACTATGGAGGAGAGACTTACAATTATTAAAATGATAATATTCCCCAAGATTTTATACTTAATACAATCAATAATACTTCCACCTACAAAAATAATTATCAAGAAACTGAATACACTAATGTTAAATTTCCTATGGGCACCTAATAGACCTAGGATTGCATTAAAGAAACATACTAATAGCTGGTATCAAGGGGTATTTCTTTTCCAGACTTTAATTTATATACTATCTCTTCTATTGTAAAAGTTATTACTTTATTAATAGATCAGTCATATGTCGAAAATGGAAAGATTATTGGGAGCTAATTAGTATGCACTTCATGAAAATCTCCTTAACACATAAAAATATGATTGTAAATAACTCCATGTTATGGTTACTAAAGGAATTTTGTACTTCACCTATTACACCTAAACATATGGTTTGTTACCCATTAAATATTATTATTAGCTATCGTAACTTTATATTCATGCACCCTAAGTATAGGGAATGGAATTTTATTATATTCCCGATAATGTATACTCAGGGTATGCTTTTGTCATCTACTTCTGAAGGAACTCATTTAGCTGTAGATAATGATCTAAAGTACTGGTATCAGTTGATATCTGATAATAAAGTTAAAAATCTAGATTTATTAAAACAAGAATTTGAACTAAGAGAAACTTGCTGGTTAGAGGTTCAGACCTTTAGACAACATCTCATTAATAAAATAGATCTAATGTCTATAACAGTTAAAGAATCTATTCCAACACTGATTGATTACTTGATATTAAATTTACAACATAAAGTTTCTGATAAAGGTAAACTTTCATACATACATAAAATTATCAGACAAGAAACTTTTTACAGTGTAGATACATACTGGAATTATTTCACTTCTATTAATGGGGACCCACCAAATCAACAAGATAAACAATATATATTGGAATCTGCCTATAGAACTACGTCTTCCATTGTCTGGAGACTTTATACATGGAAATTTTTACATAGATCTTTTATACACCTTTGATGATGAATAAAATAAATAATAAAGATAATCTATGTAAGAGATGTAATGTAGAAATTAATGCTGACTGGGCTTATATGTTTTATGACTGTATAAAATTGAAAGAATACTGGAAGTCAATTAATGAATTTTTGCAGGCTCTTTTTACAGATAATTTCATTATTTCTAAATCTCTTATATTATTCAACACACCTGTACCTCAAAGTGTTAAAAGGTTAAGCTTCCCTTGTTATGGTCTATTCTAGCAGTGGCTAGGAAAATAATAACCAGAAATTGGATTTCAGATACACCTCCTTCGTTCAATGAATTTAAAAATGTTATGAATATAGTGTGCCATATGGAAATAAACACAATTAGGTCAAGAACAACTAGAAAAGCATCTTATTATATTGTATGGGATAATTTACAAAATTTGTTAAAAAAATCCTAATTTCAATAGCATGGTATTTTAGTTTAATTAATTAATATGATTGTAGTGGATGTCTTTGTAAATACTTTAGTTGTTTTGTTGAATGTTATAATCATATCTATTTTTAATTACTTGTATATAATTGTTATGATATTTTTCTTGTATGTTAAAACAATAAACCTGTTTTGAAAAAAAAAAAAGAAGTGGCACCTGTGACTCTAACCACATAGGTTCTCTTAGACAACCAGTTGGCTATCCACTGCACAATATAATTTTCACGTTTTCAGTGCCTGCATGACAAATAGTGTTGAAGGTCTTGCTCAGGTCCAGATATGCTATATGTACTGCACAACTGCTATTTACTGCTTTGGTTGCTTTTTCAGATAAATTAATGATGTTAAAGAGGCAAGACCTTTGCTTGGAAAAGCTGAATTGATGAGAGTCCAGTGTTAAGAGATTTCCAATGTCTGGAGTAATGAGGTGTGAGATAATAAGATCCATAGCTTTATATATGAGGCTGGTGAGACTCATGTATCTATAGTTACCAGGGTCTGTGACTGGGCCACCATTGGGTAATGGCATTACAGTGGCTGTTTTCCAGGCCTCAGGAATGGAATCAATAGGGAGGCTTACATTACAGAGGTTAAGTAGGAGTTCAGATATGCCATATTTGGCACAGATTAACAGGTAACCTGGTATATTATCAGCGCCCATGGATGAGGTGTTTTAGCATTTGAGAGGGTTGACAAAAAGTGTGCCATAGTAATTACATAGGATGGATGGGGTTGTGGAATCTTTGGAATAGCAATAACTGTGGGTGAAGTAAAATTTGCACTAAATTTGTCAGCCTGGGTGTTAGCTATTTCCTTTAGGTCACAGGGTACGATATTATGCACTAATTCAAAGCATTGTTAGGTGTCAGTTCTCAACTTCCTGGCATAGTTAAAGAAAAATTTGTAGTTACTTTTGGCTGTCGTGACTATTTTAAGCTCATACTCAGCTTTGAGCTTCCTAATGATTCTCTTAAGCTCTTTCAGAGTTTGATTAAGTGTGCTGTTAAGGTAGGTGGAATTAGACCTGTTTAAAGCATCAGGCATTAAGCTTATACAAGGTCACTGTAGTTTGCTATATATATTCTGCACTGCTCATCAGAGGGAGTCATGTCATTGGCATCACTCACCACACTGGCAAGCTAGTACCTGTCATCAATTTTGTACATGGGACCACCATTACGGCCCAGCAGGCAATCCCCATAATCTCTATGCAGCATATAGAGGAAGACTGTGGTCTCCTGGTTGCATTAGGCAGGAGACCTGATAAATCCTCAGCAGCTAAAGAGGCCAGCTCCCTCAGTAGATCAGTTGAAGAGGGAAAATGGTAGCCTCATGTGCATGGCTATACATTATGGAAACCAGGTGACATGCATCATCAGGCAGCAATGGTGCACTATGGAAAGTATCACTACCACAGTTAGGTAGTACTATGAACTTCACAGTACCCTTGCAAGTTCAAACTGTGCACATGTGAGCTCAGGCCATGTACAGAGATGAGCATGATAGCACTGATTGTGTGGAAAATACAGTGCACTATGGTAGTTTTTCAGAGATGATCATGCTAACTCAACTCATAATCATAATAACTGTGCAATAAGGGTCTATATCAGTCCATCAAAATGGCTGATGATCAAACACCAGCTGTTCAAACTGTGAAGTTCGAACACTGATTATCGCGAAGCCGTGGAACACCAAATTCTTTCCCAGGGAAAGAATTTGGTGGTCCGTTTCTGTGGCTTCGTGATTATCAGGACTGTGGTGGTAAGTTACGGGTCAGGTTCAGGTAAGTGTGCAATTGTGTGGACGTTAGGGCATGGGTTAGGTGAGTTAGGGTTAGGGCGCGGGTGAGGTGGGTGTGTGATAGTGACAGAATTTAGGGTAAGGGTGGGATAGGTGAGTTAGGGTTAGGGCATGGGACAGGGGAGTGTGCGATAGTGACGGACCTTAGGATTAGGGTTTGGGTTAAGGTAAGTGGATAGATAGTAGTGTATGTACAGTTTAGTGTAGGGTTAGATGTAGTAGATGTAGGATTTTAAGTGTTTGTATGTGGATTGCTTTTTTTTTGATGTGCTTGTGTTGTGTGTGTGTTTCTTGGAACAGCAATTTTTTTCCCTGGGAAAAAAAATCGCTGTTCTAAGACTTCGATGTTTTTGTACTTCATGGTTAGACGTTCAAGCATATGGTGTTCGAACTTCAGCCGTTTCGGTGAATTGATATAGACCCATGCGATAAGGCCTGTTTTAACATGATAAAAAGTGAAGTCACATTTTGCAGGAGACTGCTTAATGATGAGCAAATCAGAAATTGTAATTCAACAGATGTAGCTTCTACTGCAATATAGGATATTTCAAGACCACAAGGTACAGATGGTAGGTGTCCCTGACACAAAAGCTTCACACCAGCACTGAAGGATATAATTCCTGACTTCTGTAACCTGCTACCTGCCTGTTTGGCTATTATATCCATCTTCCATAACCCTTACTCCTGTGGTAGTGTTGGTGTCACCTGTCACTATGCCCCATCCCACCTATGCAAGTAATGATGACTTTGTCCTACCCTCCCTTCTTGATAGACAGTGTGGCCAGTTACAGCACTGCAATACATACCCCGGGTGTGTTAATACAGGAATCATTTTATTCTGTGTTGGTCTTCACATATCCCATAATTATGGACCAAACACCACCTATTGCCAGTGTTGTAACATACTGCTCTTGCCTTTACAATGGGTGGGGTACAACTACTGCAGGCTGCTCTGATGACTCATTGACCAACATCTCCTTCATTGCTGCAACAGGTCTGTGAGGCAGTACTATGATGGACTGATGTTGAAGCTACTTGTGTGTTACTATATTGTGTAACACGACACATGCCACAAATAACTTACTACAGGTCTCAAGTGCTTACTGCAGTGTCCTACCTGATGTTTCCAAGAACTGCAAGTGTGGCTTTAGGAGTCTGAACACAAATTTGATGATGTTCTGTGTCTGCAATAGCGTGGTGTTATATGCCTTCTCTGCCATGCTCTATGGACTTTGGCTGAAGGTCATTCACTATGGCTCTAAAGTATATCCTGTGTTACCTGCAACACACAGCAGTAGACACCATTATGAGTGACCTGCTACCTAAATCCATGAGAACAGCATGGCCTAGTCTCTGTAAATGGCCAATAGAATGACCTGTAAAAAGTCATCTTCATTAAATGCTGGTAGTGGTCACATATATGACAGGCATGGGGATCATGGGAATTGGGAACTGCCTGGGTAGTGCACAGACACATTGTGTATAATACACTATGCAAGACAGTTGGTGGATGCCCCTCTAGTTAATATACTAGACACCATGTGAGAAGGCAGAGCTTTCATGGCAATGCGGGTACAATCAGTAGCCCTCAAGACCTCAGGAAAATGCTCTATGTTATAGAATGCCTGCATAGTGGTTGTTGTTTCTTCTGCTGTCTGTGGAAGCCATGTATGCTCCTTTAACATATTGCACTGTCATGTCAAGGAACTGGTGTAGGATTTACAAAGTCACTGCCTGTGAAACTCTTATCATGTCTCCTGTCACATGCTGAACAGTCCTCTTACAAGGATGGCTAATGCTACACAAACTATCATGTCCACTGAGATAGACAGTCCATGCTTTCCTTTAATTAAATGTGTGTGTGTGGCATATGTCTATTACCTTGATTTACTATCTTAGTCTTGAAGCCCACAGTCTTGAAACTCATAATCTTGAGACCATAATATTGAAAGACCAAAATACTGAAGACCACAATATCAAACTCCCGGATTTGCCCTCTCCCCCACCTGCAGGACCCATGTTTGCATTCATTACTGTGTCCATACTCCTGCAGGAACCATTTAGCAGTAGTTCATGGGTTCGGACTGATAAGGTATTTGGTATTCGAGAGTTTTAGACATTGTGGTCTTCAGCATTTTGGTCTCAGGATTATATGTTTCAAGATTGTGGGCTTCAAGATTGTGATAGGAAACCGACTACATCTTGTATGGTATCACTGTCCACATGGTAGTGGTGGTCAGTGTCCCGGTTGTGGAGGTGGTGGCATGTCAGCCACTGTGGGATCATTAGTGACTCAGTGGATGATGATAAACATTGTGGACATTGGTTCTGAAGGCAGCCACCAAATATGTCATTCTGCTCTGTGAGTCACACAATTTGAGGAGAAAACAAAGATCCTGGTTTGGGACTTTCACTTTCTGTACTGTAGCACTTGTTACAAATGTAGCACATGCAAAGAACCATGCCTCTCAACTGTCCAGATATTTTGCAGAATGAACAGATTTTTGCCTCATATTTTTGGTCTGTTCTTCATAAAATGTATGAACTTCTGGCAGATCACTGAGGATTGGAGTCACTAAATAATGATATACATTTGAGTTTCAGACTTCATATCCTTCAGAAAAATGCACGTCAACACAAATTCTGTTACTCTAGCAACTTTTTAAGTTTATAAGAGTGATATCTAAAATCTGTCCCTATTTTGGGGCCTTTGTCCCTCACAGTATTTTAGTCATTGCCTGGATTTCTTGTGCTAAGACGTTGAGAGGTATGTCAAGAACTAAGAAATGCTAATGCAGGGGAACAAAGATGGCTGCCATTCTATAAGCACTGCAGTACTTCAGCTCTTCAAATACCTGAGAAAAAAATCAACCCTGTGGAGTTATACTTAGAGTAAACAAACTAATTGGCAGTTATTACTAATTGACCAGAAGTCACTTTTGGTTCTGAGAAAGAAAAATCGAAAAAAAATACTTGGTAATAGCAGGATTGGATCTGATTGTCAGGTTGACTCTGAACAGAGCACCAAACAAAGGACTGATTGATCTCACTTTTGTAACTTTTCTTTGGGAAATAAATCTTCGTGCAGAATTTCGAAATGTCAAAGGAGGACAAAAATATGGAAACTACAACTTCCAAAACCAAGCTGTCAGCTTTGCAATCACCGGAGAAAAAATCTTTAATCAAGAGACAGAAAACTATCAAACAGCAAGAGACTGGAAAAACAGGGCCATCAACAAAATCTGATCAACAGGTCACAATGGAAGAAATCAAATCAGCATTGCTACCTATATAGGATGCCTTAAAAGAGCTAACATCTCAAACACTTTCATTTAGTGACACATGTAATCGGATTCTCGAAAGAATGGAGAAAGCAGAAACTAGAATTGCTACCAATGAAGACAATATATTAATGCTCACTAAAAGAACAGAGACACATGGAACTGACATTCAAATGATGCAAAATAAAATTCTGGACTTGGAAGCAAGATCCAGACGTAACAATATAATCATTAGAGGGATCCCAGAATCTATTCAATATAATGACCTGATCACTTCTATTACACAAATATTCGAAATACTGCTCAAGGACTCTAAGGTTGCTAAGCAGATGGTCATAGAAAGGGAGCATAGAGCATACAGAGAATCTCAAGCTTCAAATATACCCAGTCCTGTTTATGTTAAAATATTGAACTACCAAGATGTGAGCAAAGTACTGTTAACTATTAAAAAATCTGGTGGATCTATAATGTGGCAAAATAATAAAATTTCTATAGCACAGGATTTACCAACACAAATAAGGCAATCTAGACAAATGCTGGCTCCATATTGTAAGTTTCTGATTGACAAAAATATCAGATTTCAAATGAAATATCCTAATAACCTATTTTTTACTGTGGATGGCATTAAATACTCTGTAAGCACAAGGAAAGAAGCAAGACCTACTTTTTTGAAGATTTTTAAGGCTCTCCCATCTTCAGAAATGTGAACAGTCCATTTTGGCTTTCTGCAGCACCAGGGAGAATGGGATGTTTCATTTATGACAATCTGAGGCTTTAAAATCCTTTGTCTGTTCTGTTTCTTGTAGCATGTCTGGAATTTTATTTTCTTATCTTCTTATCTCGTAGTTCCAGTTGATTGAACTGCCTTTACAGTGTAAATAGCTGAGAAGAAAGAGGAACTGCTAGCGAAGTAAAAAGAAACCTGTTTGGACTTATTTTGTAGGAAAAGGACTGTAAGATAGTGTGTGAAGTCAAAGTGATGCAGGTAAACACTGTGGAAATGCATTGTGTATTAAAAAAGGAGATGGTTATGTGTAGTGGCAGAATAAGGTACTGTAGTTTTTTTTTTTATATTTGTTTTCTCTTCTTTTCCTATATCTCTCTTCTCTTTACTCCTTTCCTTTATTCCTGTAGATAGGTGGTATTATTTCTAACTGATAAATGATGTAAAAATGGTTAGTTGATCAGATTTAAACAATGCGCATAAAATAATAAAAGAACATAAAAGAAGTTATTTATTTATTTATTTATTTTTTTTTTATGTGTAATTTAAGGCATTTTTTCTTATTTCTTCTCCTTTTGCTGTGCTCCCTTCATGCTTTTTTTTCTCTTTTTTTTATTTTAACCCCTTGGTTCCTCTCTTATTCACATATGGTTATTACAAATGAAAGTGCCATTATAGTTTTATTTTGAACTGCATTGGTTTTCAATATTAATATGTTAGTAGGTAAGTTGTAGGGGAAGAACAAAGCAGATTAAAGTAGTTAGATCATTTTATTCAGTAGATACAGGATGTTGGGAAATGTTAAATAACTGTCTGCTTTCTATGTCAACTAATATTTAATACTGTATAGAACAACAAATTAGAATGTTATTTGCTATTGCTGAATATAAAGCTGAAGTGAATTGAAGTACATCAGAATCTCAGGGTACAATTAGTTTATTTGTATATCCATAAATATGTACAGAGCTGTAGTTACCTATAAGTAGTGTTTAGTAGGGAATGTCAGAATTAGGCTTTGTAGATGTAGAAGTAGTTGTTGTAGGTTTTTGCATGGGGTTTCATTGTTAAATAATAGAATTAGTAGATTAGTTACTCAGATGGTTTCCAGTAATGTAAAAAACCTATGTTCATCCTGGTCCAGAGGAATAGTAGGTAGGCACTGGATAGGGATAGGATGGCAGTTTGCTTCCATACAATTGATGATACACCAACTTATGTTATTCTAAGGTTGCTCAAAGAGATTAGATATCGAGTTATATTTCTAATGAACATTAAATGTGGATAATAGAATCTTGGAATGTCAAAGGACTCCAGAACATGAAAAAAAGAAAGCTGTTTTTTCATTTGTTTCTCAAATCATCAGCATGTTGTATTTTATTACAAGAAACGCATATGACTAATGATCAGTGGGAGTCAGTGAAGGATAAGAAATGGGTTAGGAAGATTGTGACGGCAGAAGGAACAACAAATAGTGCAGGGGTGGCAATTTTAGTTAAGAATCACTTTCAGGGAGATATTAGGGATGTGAAAATGGATCAGGAGGGTAGATGGTGTTTGGTCCTTCTCACATCCAAATGTTATGATAAACCTATAGTACTAATATGTGTATATGCCCTAATGTTAATCAGCATCATTTCATGGCTTCAATCTATTCCATTTTACAGTCATACAATAATTGCTATATAGTGTTGGGAGGTGACTGGAACTCTTATCAAGATCCTAAATTAGACAAGTTGGGTGCTTCTTCAGCGTTCAATAAACAGGCAATGGTAGCATTGAAAGAATTGAAAATGGATTTCAAACTCTATGACCCTTTTAAACACATACACTCACAAGGGAAAGCAGAGAATTTTACTTATTATTCAACCTGCCATAAAATGTGGTCGAGAATTGACTTTTCTTAATTTCAGAGGTGTTGATCTCAGCTGACCCTAGTGTTTCTAATCAAGTCAGACAACTCTCAGACCATTCAAAGATAACTTTAACCTTAAACAGTAGTAATATGGATACTAAGAGGCTTCGAGGGTATAATTGGTCCTTGATCCCATATTTACTAACCAAGGAAGATATATTAATGGAAGTCAAGGAGATACTTAAACAGTCATTAAATAATATTTCCCAAAATAGACACCCAATAGATATAGAATGGGCTACAACTAAAACGCAGCTAAGAGGACTATTTATACAAAAAGCTACATATTATAAAAAAATTACAAAAGAAGACTCAATTGGATTTAGAAACTAAAATTCAATTACTGGACCAAGATTTGATGAGGAACTATAATGAACAGACAGAAACTGAGCTATTAAGATGTCAAAAAGAACTATTTTACTTCATAATAGAAATTTGTCACTTTATGAACAAAGAAATTTAGTTAAATATGCAAATCATATTCAAACCCCCTCAAAGCATTAGCTCAGATTATTAACCAGATGAAATCAACACGATTAATTACTGAAATACACTATAACAATACTACATATACTGACAAGGCGGATAGCATGAAGACCTTTGAAAAATTTTTAATCAGATTTATGGTGAGAAGCAGACACTCTTGCAAGATAAAGACAGAAAAGATTTTTACAGAGAATCACTTTCCTAATATTGACAAGGAATTTCATAGAGATTTAATCAAACCGATTACAGTTGAGGAGGTGTCCGAAACAATCAAGAAACTGAAGCCTCACAAAGCCCCAGGCCCAGATGGTTTGACCTCGGAATTCTACAAATCTTTTAGTGAGATTTTGAGCAGTGTATTGTCACAGACTTTTAATTATATCACTCTAAATAGAATTAATGATCCTCATTTTAATGCCTCAAGGACAGTTCTGATATTAAAAGAGAAAGGTGATTCCAAAATCCTGATAATTACAGGCCTATATCACTTTTGAATATGGACATGAAAATCATGACATCCATTCTGGCGAGTAGGCTAAAAAGGTAATAAACCCAATAATATCAGAGGAACAGGTGGGGTTTATGGATGGGAGGCAGACCACGGATAATACCTTAACGCTCCATACCTTAATCTCTTATGCTAAATATAAAACCTGAATTTATATGCCCTAATTATTGATGCTCAGAAAGCATTTGATAGGGTTAATTTGGATTATTTATTTGATACATTACCTTATTTTAATATACCGCAGGAGTTTATCTCAATGTTAAGGATACTATATAGAAATGCATACACAAATTTATTTATAAATCACGAATGCTCGAATAGGATAAAAATCATAAATGGTACCCGACAAGGCTGCCCATTATCTCCCATCTTATTTAATCTTTACTTGGAACCTTTATTTTTACACCTTAAGCAAAATGTTTTTTATAATTCTCCTGTACTGTATGGAATAAAGGTTAGGATGGCTGCCTATGCAGATGATTTAAGCATATATTGTACCACACCTGTTTCCGATACTGAAAAAATATTAGCTGCAATAGAAATCTTTGAGAGAATTTCTAATTACAAGCTAAATTTTAAAAAATCTAAAATATTCCCATTAAAGACACCCACACCTTTTTCAATGCTACCATTAATAGGACAAGTATTGACTGAAGAAAAGATAAAATATCTGGGAATTGTCTTCTCAACTGAAAATAGAGATTTTTTTATTAACAATGTAAAGTCAACTACAGATCAAATAACATTGGATCTTGAAAGATGGAGTAGATTGAAGTTACCGATGATGGCAAGAGCAGCTATCATAAGAATGAATGTTCTTCCTAGAATGTTATATATTTTTAGAGCTGCACAACTCAGAATTACCAAAACATTCTTTAAACAGCTTCATATAAGATTGGGAAGATTTCTTTGGGAACCTAGGAAGACGAGAATTTCATATGAAAAATTTATGGCTCCAAAAAATAAGGGGGGGCTGGAATTACCGGATTTCGAAATGTACTATTTAGTGATTCAGGCCAATAGGATTTTAAAGACGTCTTACTTCGATAGTGATGATAGAAAATGGACACCCAAATGGGTGCTCTTAATGTACAAGCATATAAATGAAGTGGGAGTCAACACTAAAGCATTACCCTTTTTAAATAATTGGACAATGAGTAAATATAAGCTAATGGAGCACATCAAAAGTTATGTAACGGCAATTCAAACTCTTTTCGCTTCCTTAAATTTATTAAAATATATGATGGTTTTCCAACCGTTTCATAGGAACCCAAATTTAACAATTGGTGGTCAATTGATTGATCTAAAGAAATTCCCTTTAATCATGGAGTTAACTGTACTCGATTTATATCCTTTTCTAGGAATACCAGTACAGGATATTTTAAAAGAAATAGAACTCCCTATTTCCTATTTAATTATAGTAAGACAGCTAAAAGACTTGGTTATAAACTATTTTAACAACTTTGAAATGAAAGGGGAATATTTAATCATTTCTCGTAATCTATGGGAAGCACTGTTGCAGGATAGAAAATATATAACCGCAGCATATAAATTGATAAAAGAGAGGAAGTATAATAATTATATTCTTTTATCGAGTTACTGGAGAGAGAAATTGATATTCCCAAACGACAATAAGATATTGGAGGCATTTAAATTAACATTAAAGTCCGTATCCCTTCAGAAATTGGTATTTGCGCAGCTGATGATATTTAACAATGCATACTATACTGCCTCACTTTGCACAAATTTGATGCTAAGAATTCACCCATATGCCCACATTGCTTTGATCAGACAGCAGATTTGCTTCACATGTTCTGGAGTTGTAAGTGCATTTATAAATTGTGGAATTCATTAAAATTGCAGTTACAAAAATGGGTTACCAAAATTCAACACTCTCTTGGGAGTTTATGATTCTTCATATTCCCGGAGAATCTAAATAAATCAAAAATGATTGTAATTATGAATATTTGCCTATTAATGAAATTATATATAGCCACAAATTGGTTGAACCCAGCCCAGACATCGTGGGAAAATTTCAGATTGTTGGCAATAAAACACATCTTAGCGCATAAACTGTTAATTAGTGATCACAAGAAAAATATCAACAACATAAAAATCTGGGAGCAAATTTTTAATATTATTTTGGCTTAAGAGGTTACTATCCACTTTTTCTCGGGAACCAGAATATAGTCTAAATCAACCTTAGATTAGATAGAAAATGTACAGAAAAGACAGATTGTTGGCTTGAATTTGTTAATGTTGAATTTTTTTTTTTTTTTTTTTATTATTTTCCTTTTGATTGTTAGTGCTGTACCTTTGATCAATACATGAGGTTGATATATATGTGAAATTAACCAATGGAAGCATTTTGTATATATTGTATATAATGTGTGAATTTGTAATATGGTTGTGAAAAATAATAAAAAATGATTATTGAAAAAAAAAAAAAAAAGAAATGCTAATGCAGTATATTGGCATTAAAAGATAAATGTTGGTCTGCACTAATACCCAGTCAGCATCTGCCTATCATGCAACGTTTTCCCCACCCTAGCCATGCCTCTGATATGAGTGTAACTCCTGTATGCCAAAAAATCCTGTAGTTCAAAAAAGATGAGCACTGTGGTTCTTTATGTTATAGTTATATGTCTTTAAATTGCTTTGTCATGTTCCTTTTCATTATTTGCATATGCAGTGCCTTTTTCCCACATGTTAACACTGATTTGCATGACATTATGCAGTTATTTATATACCATGTATAGAATTACTCCTGACTGTGTATTTGCAATCATTACACTATTCTATGTAATAAGCTGCGGTGGTGCAACGGTAGCATTGTCGCCTCACAGCAAGAGGTTCTCCCATTCGATTCTTGGCTGGAGCACCTTCTGTGTGGAGTCTGCATGTCCTCCTCATGGTCAAGTGGTGTTCAAAAGACATGTATGAATGGGCGTGACTTTGTTGAAGGTTAGGTGTCAGGCTGGCACCTGTGCACCATAAAAATTGACTGCCAATCATTAGCGAACTGAAGTTCTGCTGTGGCGACCTCTAATCGGGAAAAGCCGAAAGAAAAACAGCAGCAACACCGTTCTATGTAATATTATGTGTTAATTGTTTCTGAATATTCCCAACAATTTTTCTAGAGTGCACCTCTGCATTTATTACAGTTTCATCATATGATTTTTAAGGATGTTTCCTGTTTGCATTTACTGAATTTTGTAGAATGTACATCAGTGATTGTTTTTCTTAGGTTTAATTAAGCTGAGTTTGTTAATTAATTCCTTGATCATTTCATAATTTGCAATAGTGTAGTCCGTCACTGCTTTAGCATGTCTCTTTAGGAAAGGATCCAATAAGAACCAAAGTGCTTTGATACGCACATTCAGAGGAAGAAGAAGAAGAAATAAAATTAACATATTTTAATGTAGTATATTTCATAAGAAGTGAGGCTTTTGCAATTCACCTGTGTCAGGATATATAATTCCGAATGGAGAGAATATACATCAGAAGCTAATTGAAAATAGCTGATTGCCAGAGTGTGACATAATAAAAATGGTAATGGAGGAAAACCTTATAAAAACAAAGGATTTTAGGAGTGCTTACTTTGCTAAAGTATAGATTGCCTCAGGGAAACATTAAAAATAGGCATAAAAAGCCACATAGAGGGATGAATAATTAAAACTGTCTTCAAAGAGGAGAAAGGCTTCATGTAAAAAGAACAGAATAAAATAAAACAAAAAGCAAAATACTCTGATTCATAAAAGAGGTGGTTGGGTAGGTAATACAGCAGTCAACATTTAAGGAGCATAATGAAACAGAAAAAAAGAAAGACTTTGTATTATAAACCTCTACTACAAGTTTGTTGAGAACACCAGTAAAAACTCATGCTGGGTAAAACGGTTAACTAGTAAGGTTCATAGGTTCATAGGTTGGTACTAGGCTATCAGCCCTAGGGCCTATACAAGCCTAGCCATAACAATTCCCTGGCTATTTCTTCCCACATTATTTACTTTCCTGGACCCCTGTCTAGCAGGGCGACTGACGTGATCCCTGGGGTGAATTTCCTTTCTCCCATCCAATCGTCAAGGTTCCTCTTGAAGAGGTCCAAAGAGGCACTCTGCTTGACATGTATGGGCAATCTATTCCAGAGTCTGGGGAGTCTCTGGGTCAGGAACCTATCCCTCCAGCATGTTTTGTTTATTGTGATGACAAGGTTTAGATCCCTGGAGCGTGTAGCTCTGAGGGATTGGGATTTCTTTAAGTGTAGCATGTCCAACAGCTCTGGGTTTGACATGGCCTTGTATGTTAAGCAGAGATCGCCTCTGAGTAGACGATATGACAGAGTATAGCTGGAGTTTTTAAGGCGGTCAGCATGGGGCATCTGCTTTAGGCCTGTGATTCTTTTAGTGAGGTATTTCTGAGGCCTTTCCAGTTGTTGCAGATGTCTTGAGAGGTACATACCAAATGGGGCGTTGTATTCTATAATGGGTCTAATGAGGGATGAGTACAGTGGGACAATGACCTCCTTTTTTCTGGATGAAAAGCCCTTCTTGATGAGGTGTGCCACATAGAAGGATTTCCTGATTGTTGTGGCGATGTGGTTATCGAAGGTGAGACCACTGTCCACCTGTGTCCCTAAGTCTCTTATCACACTTTCTGTGTTTAGTGTACTGCCACCTATATGGTAATTCATGGATACATGTTTTTCCCAAAGGGATAACAATACATTTCTTGGCATTGAGCTTGAGCCCATGGCTCTGGCACCAAGCATCTGTTTCTGTAAGGCCCTTTTGTAGAGTATCCACATAATTTGGGATTCAATAATGGCTCCCAGTTTGCAGTCATCTGCAAACTTTGTTAGCCAGAGTCCCTTAGTGTTGACCTGTACTTCAGAGAAGTAGATGCCAAACAAGAGCGGCCACAGGACTGAACCCTGAGGTACTCCACTTGTCACTTGTCTGGAGCTGGATTTGGAGTCGGCTACTTTTACAGTGTGGGTTCTATCAGTAAGCCATTTAGCAACCCATTGGGTGACATAGGGATTAATGCCCAACTTAGTAAGTTTATCTATGATTCCAGAGTGGGAGATGGTGTCAAAGGCCTTGGCAAGGTCTAGATAGGCTGTGTGGACCACCTTACCCTTGTCCATGGCTCTGGGGACTGATTCAAAGAAGTCAATCAGGTTCAGGAGACAAGATCGGCCCTTCACAAACACAAACTGGGTGGGGTCCAGTGTTTGAAGGTTGCCAATGTCTTTGTTTATAAGTTCCATGATAATACGCTCCATGGCCTTGCAGATAAGGCTTGTCAGACTGATGGGACGGTAGTTTCCGGGATCCAAGGTGGATCCCCTTGTGGATTGGGATAACTGTAGCTCTGCGCCACTCAGTGGGCACGAAACCTGAGGTGAGGCTATGATTAAACATGACACTTAGGTGAGGTGCCAGTTCATATTGTAGTTCATGTAGTACACAGCCCGGGATGTCATCTGGTCCCATGGATGCTGTATTCTTGGCTTTAGAGAGTGCGTTTGTACCTGTGTGGCCGTTATTACTGGAATTTGGCAATCTTCCGGTATTGAGATGGGCCATTTAGGGGTAGAGAGAGGGGTGAATTTGGCACTGAATCGATCTGCCAGGATATTGGCAATATCCTTTGGATCAGTATATTTAATGCCATTCTGTTTTAGCTCAGCGCAGATCTGAGCATTGCCATTTAGATTCTTGACATAGTTATAGAATGCTTTGTGGTTGTCTTTGGAATCTTTGGCAATTTTATTTTCGTAACTAGCTTTGGAGGATTTTATGAGGCATCTCAGTTTCTTACTGAGGCCAGTAAGGGAGTTTTTTGCATCCTGGGATTTTCCTCTTTTCTGCAAAAGTTTCTTCCTTTTGTTGTAAAGTTTGTTTATGGCAGGGGACCACCAGATTGGCTTCCTTTTTTTGGATGAGAGCATTTTGGTTCTATTTGGGATGGCACGATTCATGCATGAGTGGATGTGCTCGTACAGTGCCTTAGTGTAGGATTCAGCAGTTGAGGGTGATTAGCTTATGGTCAGACCTCACTAACGAGGGGGTGACCATAGGTATGGAGCATTGATTTCCCATGTTGGTAATGACCAGGTCTAGGATATTGGAGCCCCTGGTGGGACTATGGATTAGTTGATCCAGGGCATTAGAATTTATGAATTCCAAGAACCGTTGCGCAAAGGTGTTGGGACATGAGTAGTTTTCCCAGTTAATGGCAGGGTAGTTAAAATCACCCAGTATTAGGGTGTTTGGTTCTATCTTAATATTTTCCAGTATGTTTAGAAAGGTGTAGTGAGAATCTTGGGGTATGGTGGGGGATCTGTAGCAAGCTACAATTTGGATTGCCGTCTTACCTAGTGTTAGTTGCACCTGGAGAATTTCAGACACATTGTGTTGGCCAACTAGCCTGGTGGTGTGAATATCCTTGGTGAATATTGACACTCCTCCACTTTTAGTGTTTCGGTCCTGGTTTGGTGGCCGAAAAGTGTGGTAAGAGTTGTAGCCTGGTATTGCAGGGGTGCTCTCTGGAGCCTTGAACCAGGTCTCAGTTACTGCACAGATATCTATGTTCTCCATTTTTAGGAGTGCCTCGAGAGAGTGCATTTTGAGGTTTAGACTTCTAGCACTGAGTAGCATTACCTTTACCTAAGGTACTAAAACATGTCATGGATACCCATTAATGAACAAAGAAATGTTATGAGAATGTTAGACAATGAAACGTGGAAGGAATGTGCAGGAGGTAACTGGTCAGTGGATGCAGAAAAAAACACATAAAGCAATGCCTTAACTCACTGTTTACAATAGAAAAGAATAAAGAAGCAGAGATACTCAACACAAAATAATTATGTGAAAACATAAAAAAATTGTACTAAAATAAAAGCTTCATACATTAGAGTCCATCCTAATTAACAAGATAAAATACAAAAATAACCAAACTGGAACTCCTGAGTTCTGAAAAAAGAGGTATTACTGACTTCTCTAGCTAAATTTGGAAGACCCCGCTCACATATCTTCCTAGCTCAGCTCCCTTTTCAAGTCACACCCAGCCAGGAAGATCTAACCCATCCTCAAATGCATGCCACCCTGCTCTGTTTCACAAAACTCCAGTCAAATGTAAGAGCAGCTAACAAATGTACCTCACTCCCTACTGTCTGTAGTATTATATGTGATGATTAATAGAGTATCTCTTCACTGGGTAATGTGGGGAGCAACACCAGGGAGAGTGGGAAGAATAATTGAATCAGCTGGGTGTCAAGAAGAGGGTTACATGGTCACACTGATGGAAAGGAGACTTCATTACTTTTGTTCAGGCTTGGTCCATAAAGGGAAAACTATGTGGTACCAATCTCCTATTATACATGTAAGTAAACTGTTGAATGATGCTGCCAGCATTCACTACTTAATGGATAGGATGGCTGTTTTTCAGATCCCAGTTCTACTTGTCATAAAAGTGTTTAAGTAAAACATAGCCACAAGGAATATCACTTTCATCTTTTAAATATGCTTGTTTTGGATGGAGGTGTTTTTCATCAGTTAACCAGAAGGGTTGGTTGGGTTGGCCATGTGATGCAACTAGCATGACCCAGGCTTACCAGACTTTCAGGTAAAAAACAATACAAGTTGCTTTGGAGTGACAGAGACAGAAAGAGAGAAGGAGTGAGACAAAGTAAAACAACAGCAATAGACCTAAAGTCCAGCAATGAGTGTTAGGAAAGAAGACGACTGGATGAAGATGGTTCAAATTACTCAGGTCTCTGGTTACATAACCTGTGGCAAACTCTAAAATGTGATTATATGTTGCAGTAACCAATATTGTATTCTAAAACAACATTTATACACAAGAGAAGTTAGATGATTGATCTAAAAAAGGAAAAAAATCAAACAGCAAATTAATAATCACTCAGTTTTGAACTAAATACTTTCAAATCAGATTACAAAAACTTTCAATACAGCTTTGCCCCTGACTCCACTGTTTACCTCCTTTGCCACAGAAATTCTACTACTACTCACAAGCTTCATTAAACATCCTATTTTATTGAAGCTTGACCAGAGAAATGGCTAAGCTGAAAACAATTTTTGGTGAACATCAGACTTTGCGCTTTCACCACTATTATACAAAAGCAGTTATATGTGTGCGTGTGTGCGTGTGTGCATGTGTGCGTGTGTGCATGTGTGTGCGCGCATGTGTGTGTGTGTGAACGTGCGTGCGCGTGTGTGTGTATATACATATATATATATATATGTGTGTGTGTGTGTGTGTGTGTGTGTGTGTGTGTGTGTATGTGTATATATATATATATATATATATATATATATATATATATATATATACACACACACACACACATATATGGATCTTTGTCAAAATAACAACTTACCATAAAGTCGAGTTGCAAAACAGCAAGACAGAAACAACAAAAGTTTACATTCACGAATGTCCAGATTATCATAAGTTTTCACCATGAAAGGAGTCAGTTGGCCAATGTGATGAACTTTGCCCTTTTCTCCACTGTAGTGTAATCTTTGAGTTGGTATATTTAGTTTGGGGTGGGGGTGGGTTTTATTTGCTTCGGTTTGTTTGTATTTTAGGTTTGTTGGGTGATTGTTTACTTACCAGGGGAAAATTTATGATGATCTGGACATTCGTGAATGTAAACTTTCATCATTTTCATCTCGCAGTTTGCCATCCATTCTCTATTGGCAGTATTACTAGAACATAAGCAATTCTTCAGGGGCAACAGGCACTTTATTTGTAGATGAAACAATGAAATATAAAGTTGTTTCCTAGTAGCAACCTCTTCATTAGTTACAGATCCCTTTAATGTAGAATTATTTAGATGACTTTTACTTCTGCAGAGATTGTCCATATTTACTGATATTGGTGGATCGTAATGACAAAAGTTTGAGTAGACTTTTATGATGGAAATTTTCTGAATTGGGCAGTTTTGCCATTATTGGTTCACATATTTTGTTTCATTGCTTACTGGAAAAATGTTCAAAACAATAAATTTAAAACACGCTCTAACAAGTGTGCTGTATTATACAATAAATATAATTTAATACAATCAGGAAAGTGAATCAAAGAATGCATGCATGTATGCATGGCCCTAAAAATGTGTAAGGAGCCTGTGGTTTGAAAACAGCTCAGAGATGCCAAATGAATGCAGGTTTTCATGCCGCTTCAATGAATGTCAGTTTCAAGGGCAGAGAAGTTTACTGCTCGTGCTAAGTCTGTTTTCATTGTGAAACTGTATTGTTTGTTTAGAAAATGGCTATCAGTGTTTGTGCTATTTCACTTCAATATCTGTAATCACTGTAGAAGTAAATAAGAAAACAGTATGCACACTGACAGGTTTGAATGGTATTTATAGTAATTGAGGAAAAATAGCCAACTAATGGAACACTGGAGTGGCTGGGGAAGGGGCTGTTGCTGGAGCGGTAGGAGGTTGCTACAGGAAGAGATGCTCCTGCAGGAGGGATGCTCGGGGGAGGGCCCAATCTATTACCCTGTCTAGGGCCCCATTTAACCATGATCCAGCTCTGGTGTTTTGCACTATTTACTATAAAATGATCATTGTTTCATTCCAACTTCTGAAGTGTCAATTCTAAAAAATATTGAGCACTTTGGTTCTGTGCTTGACAATAAAGGAAAGAAAGCACTTACTATTTATTACAACTGACAGTTTGTTGTTTCATTCCAACTTCTGATAGTTTATGATTTTCATTGTTATTTTAATAATTAATAACAATCATATTGTTGAACACATCTGTGCAGTTCTGTGGATTGTGGACCTCAAATTACCTCTACAAAGAGACCAGTTACCAGTGGAGTCCCCAGGGTTCGGTTCTAAGACTTTCAGTTTGGCATATACATTTCAAAAGTAAAAGGAAATACCCAAGGGCTTTGGCCAACTAAGTTTGAGATGACTGCAAGCTAGGAGCAGTTATTGAATCCCCAAATGACTTAACCAATCATTAATTGAAACTAAACTCCAAAAAATACATTATTGTATCCTTTGGAAAGTCATCTACTCCAGGGAACTACCAAATTGACAATACCCTTTGAGAACTGACCCAGTTGTTTGGCATTTGTGTACCTGTGTGCACAGTGACCTAACTTTTGGACAACATGTGCCCAGAGTCATAAAGTCTTTCTATATTGCACATCTTATAAACAAATTAATTGTGACTAGATCTAGAGATGTTATTGTCCCCCTTTAGAAAGCCCTTATTAGGTGAATCATTTTGTATAATGCCCACTTTGGCATGTATCTGACCAAACCCATGTAACAATTGGAATATCCACAGAGATACCTTACTGAAAGGATACAAGTCTTAAACAATAGGTCTTGCGTTGACCACTTCAAAGACTTATCACTATACTCAGTATCCAACAGACTGCTTAGAGGTAACCTGTGCATGGCAAACAAGCCATCCTTCAACCTAATACTGCTAAACCTACTCAACATCAGCAAGTCAAAAGGCATCAGAAATACTCAGTCCAGGTATCTAAACTGAATGTTGTGGATAGATGGATATATATATATATATATATATATATATATATATATATATATATATATATATATATATATATATCAGAGGTTACCTCTGTTCCAGAACAGACTATCCATTGAAGTACAACAAAGCTCATCCCTGTCCATGTTCAAATGCAACTTGTATCTAAGGATGGGTATTAGAAAATGTACTTCAGGATTGCCCCTCATGACACTAATGGATAGAGGCAGTTCCTAAATGCTGCATCCCTTACATGGGTCCCCTCAAATTATCTATGGTATGATCACAGTTATTCTCAATAGGGCTAATATACAATTATCAGCCATGGGATCGGTAAGACCAATCAGGAAATGTTAATTCAAGCAGCAAAAGGGAAATTGGATAAGCTTAAAATGTCCTCCAAGTGAACATATATTGTGGTAGTAAATAGCTTTAAAAAATTACCCTTTTTAGATCACTAAGTGCCCCTCTCACCTTCCACCTCCCCAGCCTTCAACAGCTTCTAGAGCCTCTGTTGCCATATTAACTTTCGATATTCGAGTAGTGTTTCCCACTGTCCACCCCTAGGTCTAGCTCAGCCTGTTCCAGTACTCAGAATAGGAATCCACCTTTTTCACACTCCTTTAAATATCTGTATAATGCATTGGAGTCTACCTGTTTTGATATCTCAAAATATTGTTCATAAATCCTTGTTTTTAAACATCTCTCAGTCTTCCCAATGTAATAAAAGGAACAAACTTGGCAAAAGGCAAGACACAACCCACTTTGAGGGAACATTAAAGTGTCTGTTACCCTTTATGGAGCCCTCTGTGGTAGGAAGTCGTAAATTAGTGTGATGTGCTATTATTTGCATTGATTGCACATTTCATATTTATAGGTACCTATTTTGTTATGGCAGTCTAGTTTAACATTCTTCCCTTAATAAACCTACTTTCCAGAAAATTCTTAATGTTCTGTCCCATCCTATAGCTATATAAAGTGGGTTTAGAAATGATTTCACACCAGTTCAGCATCTTTGAAAAAATGTCCCAATATTTCTGAATAATCTTCTGTATCATTGTTGTATCATGATTGAGTTTTAAAATTAAAGATCTACTGTAATTAACTTCTATCTCCCTTGATTGATTCACATTATAGTCAAAGTTCTCTTTATTATCTTAATGGTGGTCTCTACAAGCATTCTTGTCCTGAGTGGCCACCTTCTCAACTCTCACATTGGAGCCTAAAAGGGAGACAAACTTTGTACCCCATCCTTCCAGTATTTCCTCCATTATATCCTTAACCAAAGGTTTTGGGTATGCTTGTTCTAAAAAAAAAGCCCTACAGGAATTCTAATTCTTCCAGAAGATCTTCAAAATTAGAGGTTATATGAGCAACTTGAAGCATTTGCCCCTTATCTATACTTTTCTTCTGGTGGAAAGGGTTGCTACTACAAGATTTATTTTCCACAAGAAGAGTTTAAAATCAATAAGAACTTTACTTACTTCAGTTCTACCAGTGGGTACAAAAGTGAACCTTTTATAAAACGTGAAAAGTGGACCAGAGTCAACTCTTAGGCATTGTAATTATATACATTGAAGTGGTTGAAAGAACTAATCACACCATCTGTTTTAATCACATCTGAACACAGATTAACCCCCATAAAAATCAATTCCTTCCTCATCCCTTTTGAGCCCTTCCTCTGTAGGGTCGCAAGTCACCTCTGATGTAATAAGTGCCTTGAATCCTCCCTCCCTCCCTGTTTTTCAGTCTATTTGATCTCCTCAAGGGGAATATTCTAAAGGGACTTGAAAATCACAAGCAGGTTCAGTACCATGGTGTTCAGTGTTGGTACCGATAGATCCACTTCCGATGATACAAGAATCACTGCTATTATTCAAAGAATTGTTAGGGGCATTGATTGTTTTATTTTTTGATAGTTGATAAGCTTTGCCCTCAGAATAAACCTTTCTGTATCTATCTAATTTACTTAACTTTTATTTTTTTTTCATTTTATCTGTCATCCAAACGAGGAAGTATATTTTCTTATGTTCATCAATGGTAAGCAGTAGGTCATTCTGAATAAATGTGTTCAATCTAATAATTTAATCATACTGTAATAACTTCTCAATGTTTCTAATTATTGCTTTTATCACTTCTAAACCACAGGTATTAAATATTTCTACCAGTTCTCTGTGAAAGTCCGTACCAGGTTTAACCCTATCTGGGTATTTACAAATTCTTAGTCCCTAAGGTTTTCTAGTAGTACTTTATTTTAAAAAGTGTTGTCCAGTAACAAAGTTCTATATTTAATGATCGTATTATTTAGTTTAAGTGTCATACCTCAGTAAGAGTCGGAAATGTCCACAGAGTTAGCTTCAAGAAAATCCATATGGTTAAGCCATACATTTCTGTCCCTTTGTTGGCATTTAGAAAATATATTGTCATGATAATTCGGCACCTGTGGCCATTGAGAAGTTCCATTACAGTTGAAAAGAACATCACTTGTTGTACATACTTGCTGAATAGAGGTGGATGGCTGGTCAAACATGACCTGTTGCTGGAGTGACAAATCACTCTGGGAGGTGCCTGGCTGGTGGAAACAAGGGATAAACGATTCTGCTTCCTATTCCAGAATCTCATTGTCATTCCCTGTAGTCTGCCTTGAAGTTTCATTTTTGGTAAAATAAATTTGTTTCGTTAGCTTACCCAAGAGCTGTCATTCACATTCAGGAAGCTAAGAAGTAATATCCTAGTTAAAGGAAGCCATAACCTCCAGTCTTAAAAAAACACTAATACAAACAATTCCATAGGAAACCGGGGTGTAAGAAAACATTAATAACCAGTACAGCACCTTGGTAATGGCTCAACTCAGATAAAACCAAACTTGGAAAGAATTCAAAGGTTAAACTTTTTTATTATTGAGTGCTGTCACCTTCTTAAAAGACTTCATCAGAATGAAAAACATTAATTTATGATCCAATTTATATCAAATAAAAAATACTGTTGGTTCATTCCATTACATCACTTCCTTTCAATTAAAATGCAGTTTAAGTAAATGAAAATGAAATAAGTGCAGTTTAAATATGCAATAATCAAACACAATAGCACAGTTTTTATATATATTAAGTTAATACATGAACAATAATTAAAAAAATATATGTAAAAATTAAAGACCTTTTTATAAATTACTACCTTGTACCCAGTGAGTGACAGAATAAGTTCTGGCTCCCTTGTGACCCTGAAGTGGATTAAGCAGGTAATCGAAGAATAATTGAATGAATGGATTTTTTTTTTGTATCATCTTATATGATGCATTTGGTTGTTTTTGATATTGCAGCACAATGCATATCAACATCTTTCACCAACATGAATATTTTTATGGCAGTAATTTTTAATTCTAGTGCAAGTTCACTCATTGGTGTTACACTTAATATATTGACATTGTTTAGGGGTATACTTTTGCTTTTCTTTCATTCTGGGGTATAATTTAAAAAAAAAGCAAAATTGCAGGTTTGTACCCATAAAGATATACACCAGAGTACTAATAAGAAAATGTGGCACTCTGGGAAGCACACCTATTTGACACCCTATACACTTTTTATAAGAGATCATAATGGCAATACCTTAATGATGGCTTGTACATTTTTTGTTTCCCTCACCTGCTGACTGTCTGACTAATTGTGCTCTTTTAGCCTGTTCACTCCCTTCAGAAGCAAAACCAATTGCAATGCAGTTGTCATAAGAGGCAGCCAATAAGCGATTGTTATGCAGCCCTAATCTCACCTTCCATGCTGTGTAAGTTCACAGAGGAGGAGTAGACATTGGGTACAGCATGGGGATGGCACTCATTTTTGCAACATCCCTGTCACTTGTGTTCAAGTAGGTGGCTCCTGCTAGGTCCTCAGTCTCCACAGGTGATTAACTAGGAGAAGATGTATTCCTGTAATATGCCACTCAACTTCCCTTTGAGACAGGTGAGCAGGCAATTCCTCTTCACTCTCCTCCTTACCTGATTGGCTCGTCCAGCATTTACTTTGCTACCTGAAACTGCATCAGCTAGTTATAGTCAGAGCTCCACCCCCTTATACCACAGAGCTAGCTCGTAGATTGTTCCCATGGAATGGAATTTTTTAAAAATCTAGGCTAGTTATACCACACAGCTGGCTCATAGATTGTTCCCATGGAATGGACATTTTTAACAATCTAATGGCTCTAGGCTAGTTATACCACACAGCTGGCTCATAGATTGCTCCCATGGAATGGAAATTTTTAACAATCTAATGGCTCTAGGCTAAGTTCAAACCCCTGAGGTACACCCATAGTAGTTAATGCCTGCAATTAAGTTGTCCATTTAATACTTAAACCTTAGATTTCTCAGTAAGTACCTTATTAATGTTAATAAACTAGTATTAGTTTTGTTAAATATATAATTTATCAGATGTTTGCCACGGCTAACTCTGTCAAATGCTTTACCCTTTCCGTATAACACTGGCAGTTCCCAATTACTAGTTTCACATACATAAAATAAAACATTATCATTTTCTTCAGCCTGTAAAGAAGAAATGACCCATTATTGTTTTCTTGGATCTTCACAGGTTCCGATCTTATCATCCCCAAATGGTGACATAGTCTTATATATTCATAGCCAGTCAGGAAATGTTTTGGGAGTACTTCACAGCCTTTAGACATGCCTTTGCTCTTAACAGATGATTGACAGCTTGAAGTAACCATTTTAATATAATTCATTTGAGGCTTCATCTTCAAAGTATTACAAAGGGCCTATGAACAATGATGTCATTACTGATATATTCGGAGTGTCAGTTACGTTTTCCCTCCATCTTTCAACATATCACTAGTGTGCCATAATATCTAGAAGTAATTCTGCCCTGAAAATAATTTTATTTATTTATTTTTGAGTGGGGGCATGAGATGGAAGGTAAGTGCATATTTAATTGTATTGTTTATGAAGTACACAGTATGTTTAATACCTGTCATTTGGAATCAGTGTACAAACTGGTGTGTAAATATTTCATTAATAAAGCTGTGGAAGTATTAAAACATTTGCAGCATTTTATTAAAATGAACCATTTATACTCAGTGTCTTTCATTTTATTGCCACATTCAGCTACTGATGGATATGGATTAATTCAGAGTTTCTACAAGTATAATCTGATTCTGTATAAATTATATTAGGCATTAATGCAATGACAATGTTAAACACTGTTAATTAACTTCCTCTTCCAAAAAAGTATTAACCTAACTTCTGTTTTACTTCAAGTGCATCCTGATTTATTTTTTAGTCTGTTTCCTGCTATGGCTTCAATATTTAATACACATGTAGTCATAATTGTTTGGCTTAAGAAATAAATTGTCTTAAACAACTGCAACCATGCTTACATTTCCACACAATTGAAACTGGACAGTTTTGTTTGGATATCTGGAAAGGAGAACAGTTTTTACAGGCAACACCAGGGGCATATGTTTGGGACAATGTCAAGGAGCTTAGGGCAGGGAGGTTTGAGCGTTCAGACGGTTGTTGTCTAAAGTCAAGGTGAAGCTTGGGTTTGTATGATGTCAGCTATTCAGTGCAGAACTGCCTTCTGGTATAGACTTATATTATGGCATTCTTATTACAGATGTCAGTTTCTATAACGTCAAATGACTGGTGGTATTTGGGTGGTAGAACATGCTATATTCTAGTTTCAGTGGTCAAAAGAACTCACTGGAAATGCTGGATTTCTGTTCCTCTGATCAGATAAGATATCCAATTGATCCATTGTAGCAAATCTCCTCAGAGTGCACACCAAATGTAGGCTATAATGGTGATTTAATGTGGAAAATGTGAAACAGGCGTAGCTTGAAGAGCCTTGTTCCTTCAGAAGACTAGACAGAAATTCAATGATTCTGTGCATGCTGTCCCTGACTGCAGTGCCTATGCACTGCTGTATAAGCCATAATTTCACTATTCTCTATAGAGGACTTAGCCATGGGTGGGGGGCTGCTAACATGAAATGAACCACCTGATATCAACCACATAGCTGTATGTCCACCATGAGAGCTCTACAAAACCAGAAACACAACTCCAGCTTGAGTTATCTGGGTCATACTCAGGGCTTTATCCTGATTTATTCACAGCATTGGATACTTTATTAGTTCTTGAACTCTTATTCCCTTTTCTTGTCAGACCTTTTAGCCAAATTTGACCATTCATGTGATTATATTTCTTGGTTAATGTGGTTATGCTCTTTCACTTTCAAAGATAATTTTCTCTCTTTAAGGATTTTTTCCTCATAAGTTAATATATCTTGATTGGCATTTCACAATATAATTTAGAACAGCCTTGCTGACTTTTTCCTTCTTTGTGTGTTGTTGATCTCTGTGTGCTCTTATAGGTTCATAGATACTTACTAGACTATTGACCCTTCAGGATCTGTAGAAGCCTACCCATGATTCCTATGATTTTTTTGCCCTTACAATTTAGATATGACATGTTTTCCTTTATGTAACATACAAGATTTCTACTCCAGGAATTAATTTATTATTTCTCATTCATTTGTCAAGATTATATTTGAGTAGAATAAGATGAGTGCTTTGTTTTATGTGAAGAGGAGGAGGATTTCAAAGGTGTGGAATTCTCTGTGATGCATATCTATCCCTCTAACATGTTCTATTTATGTGGCAGAAGAGATTAAGATCTTGTGTTTGTGCCACCACTGGACTTGCAGATGTACAGCAGTTCTGAAAGGACAAGATCTGTTGAGGCTCTGTATGAGCGACAGAGGTCATTCCCTCAGTAGCCGGTATGATACCAAGAAGAGAGACAGGTCTTTGAGATTGTAAATGTAATTTTTGTGATTTAGGCCCCAGATTTTCTTGGTGAGAAAATGCTGCAGGTGTTCAAGTTGTGTCAAGTGCTTGGATAGCTAAATGCCAAAGGGGGTTTTATACTCAATGATTAGCATAATAAGTGCCAGATACAGTGAAATGATCACATACCTGGACCTGAATGCCATACCCTTAATAATAAGCTACGCAAAGAAAAAAGTCTTTCTTACAATAGCAGATACATGATGATCAAAGGGCAGTTCATTGTCCACCTAGGTTGTACGGTTGTACATGTCGAAGGACACTATTATTCTTTTTTTTTTGGCATTTAGTTTCAGTGAGATGATTTGCTATCCATCAAGTTGCATAGGGATTAACATTTAGTTGGGAGAGTTTTTTAACAATATTTAGTGTGGAATGGTGTAATTTGCTCTAGCAAAATCCAGATATATGGTGTACTCTGATTTTCCTTCACCCTTTGCTTCAGTAACCTTCTAAAAGAAGTCAGGTAGGTTGAGAAGGCAATATTTGCCCTTGACAAAACTGAACTGGCTTAGGTCAAGAGTTTATATATTAATTAGTTCTTGTTTATTAATTCCATAATGATCCTTTCCAGAACCTTTCAGATGATCCTGGGCAGACTTATGGATTTATAATTACTTGAATTAGTTAATACCTCACCTTTGTGAGGGGCATGACAGTTGCTGTCTACCATTCATCCAGCACTTAGCTTGTTTGGAGGATGGTATTTAATAGTCTCTGTAGGGGGTTTGATGGGTCCTCTTTCATCCTGGCCAATAGGTATCCCTGGTATGTTATCTGGCCCCAAAGAAGCAGCATTTTTGGCCTTGGATAGCACCTTGTGGTCTTGTTTTTGGTAGATTTGAGGGAGGGGGTGTAGATGCAGTCATGTGATCCAGAAACTTTGTTGGGGTGAAGTTTGAACTAAATTTATCTACCTATAGTTTGGCTATGCCCACTGGGTCTGAGTAGATGATATCATTTACTATTAACTATGTACACTGCTGGACATTATTTATCAGATTTCTAATACTGTTAAAGATGGCTTTCTGGATGTTTTTTTTTTGTCTGAGTGGCTATTTTTACCTCATATCTGGCTTGTATAATTTGATCAGGAACTGGAGTTCCCTTTTGAGTTTAGCAAGGGCAGTTTTGGCATGGTGGGAGTTTCACTGATTTTAACATGCAGTGAGTTTTTTCTGTTGTTTATATCTGGGTGACACCACAGGGATTTGTTTTTAAAACTGGCATTGTGTTTACTTTGGAGAGGGACAGATGCCTCTATGCAGCTACTTACATGGATGTAGAATTTGGTGGTAAATGATTCCACATGCAGTGGGGTCATTGGCTTGGGAGGGGATATTGAGTTTAGCCAAGTTATTACTCACTTTTATTAGATTAGCTTTAGCATAACCTATAAATACTGAGGTATTGGAAGATGCTTCCAGCTTTAGTTGACTAGGGAGGAATTTCAGTTGTTATGGAACAGAGTGGTCTTATGTTGGTAAGGACTAAGTCCAGGATTTTGTTACCCTTAGTTGGGATGCACTCTAACTTGTCTAGAGAGTTTGTAATGAAGTCTAGAAATCACTGGGCATGCACATTTGGGGGTGTTTAAATCTCCGAATTTATAGAGTAGCAGTTTTATGTCCCCTAGGAGAATAGTGTTTGGCTTGATACTTAGTGATTCCATACTCCTCATCTAGGAGGTATGGGCCATGGTGGGACATAGATGGGGTTCTGTGGTTGGCTATGATGCGATAAAGGGTTTTATTAATGGTAAGCTGGATATGGAGTAGTTTCCAGTCACTCTTCTGTCTAATGAGTCTGGAGGTGACACTCTGTTTAAAAATATAGAGATGCCTCTGCAATTAATGCCTTCTTCTAGTGTGGTGGAGCTGAACATGTGGTAAGCATTGAAGCCTTGCACTGATAGGGTGCTCTCAATGGTCTTGAATTAGGTCTCTGTGACAATGCATATATCAATGTCTTCTAGAATAAGGGGTGCATGTGGGAAGTAGAGTTTTTTATTAAGGCTCCTAGTACTGATCAGTAAAACTTTTATGTTGCTTGGATTCTGTTTTGATATGTTGGATGG
Organism: Protopterus annectens; assembly: GCF_019279795.1. NCBI lineage: Eukaryota > Metazoa > Chordata > Ceratodontiformes > Protopteridae > Protopterus > Protopterus annectens. The sequence continues at coordinate 260,809,309 of NC_056729.1, forward strand.
TTTTGGATACTGACATTGTCTAAAAGTGACACTATGGGGTGGGCAAGGTTTTAGCTAATATACAAAAGACTTGGAGAGACAGGTGGATGCTATCTCAGGCAAAGCTGTTCAGACAGTCTACCTGATGTGCCCAGGTAGATATAAAGTAGAACCCTTCTGAGTAACACTAGAAGCTAAGTCAGTAGTTGAAATTAATACTAATTTTCTCGTTTTGTGACATCATTCTTGATGAAGGTAAAATGCTGGTCTAGGCTATGCACTTACCTGCCTCTGACACATATTCCAAGAGATCTATCATGTCTCTTTTCATATAGTTAAGGGAGATATGTCTCAAATAATTTATTTCCACATGAATTATGACTCTGACATATGTGTACTTGCAGTGCAAGGACAAGAGTGCATATTTGATGTGTCAGATCCTGGCCTCTGACAGGTAGTTGACTGTGACCTTCTTCTTGCTCAGTCTGGTAAGTGATGTATCAGTGGGTCTCACTATGACATCTCCTAAGTCTTGGATGATGGATGGTGTGGAGGTTTCTGCTGTTGTCATTGTTGCTTCCAGATTTTGGGTAAGTCAAGCCCCTGGATTCACGAATCCTCCGTGTAAGACTTAATAAGTTTTACTCGGAGGCTGCAGTTGAATGGTATGACGTCAGCATGCCATGAATATTCATGATGGCACGCTGACTCAACCGTAAGTCTTACACGGACCGTGTAGGAAAGCAGGGGGCGTGTCCGACTACCGAGCAGTCTAAATGTCCACGCCCCTGCAAGGGTTGGAAAAGTAAAATGAAAACACACAAGAGTGAGTCCACTCAAATGTCCTTGCACCCAGCACCACACTCCCTGACATTGTAAACCCTCATCAGAGTTATAAAAAGTAAAACATTAATTTTATTTTTTTTAAAGTCCCGAAATAGCTGCCCGTATTTGCACGTGTGTGCGCGGGTGTGCCCATTGCTTAGCTGCAGTTAGCAATTCAGACATGGAAGAGCATAAGAAAGAATGTTTATGCAAATCACACCAAATAGCAGTAGCGTAATGGTAGAGCGTTCGTACAAAGAGGAGGCATTCACGGTTTGAGTCCCACCACTCCCCTTCTTATTTATGTTTTAAATCAGTATATGAAATAATACCTGATATATATGATTAAAATATTAGTAAAAAGCATTGAAATGTCTTATGTATCAGTGAGGAAAATATATATTTTTAAAGGATCCTGATATATAATTGCCCGTAGTTAAGCAGCAATTTACCTAGCACAATAGAGTTGCCAAGAGTTAAATAGAGCTTTACCCAGTGCAATAGAGTTGCCCATAGTTAAATAGCGCTTTACTCAGCGCAATCTGTTTGCGCGGATGTGCACGCCGCGCCAACCAGGGCACCGTAGGGCAACATGGAACAACGTAGAGCAAAGTTGCTTAAACACAGCCGCACCCCCTAGCCTGTCTGGACAGTATTAAAATGAATAACAAGGCTCAACCCCAGGACTCTGTGCACCATAATCAAAGTACTGAACCACTAAGCCATGACAGCTTAGGAGAAACAGCCACTGTTAACATACATATACTTAGAAATGGTAGATTAACCATTACTAAGCAGGTCTGCAGTCAGCCGAGAATTTTCAAAAACGGCCAATCACACAAAAGTGTGGGAAATGAGGCATATATAAGCCCCAAAGGCGGGAATACTCACCATAACTGATTGTAGCTCACATCTGCAGTTAGAATGGCTGGTGCTGGAGAGGGTACACGCTTCCGAGCGCAACGTTGGGGCATTGAGGAGTCGAAATACATGGTTTGGCTCCTTGTCCACCATCATGAGTCAAGACTCCTGCAGGGCCAGTTCCAAGGGACGAAGTACAAGGCAGAGGCTTAGAACTGGTTAGCTCATGACCTCACCAGTGCCACAGACATTCCTTGGACTGGTGAGCAGGTCCGTCACCACCATGCAGACCTGAAGATATGGAAGCAGGACCATCTGAACCAATGGATACAGGAGGCCCGTGGGATGCAAGATGCCCCACAACTGAGTAGGTAGCCATGGAATGTAGTATGTAAGAATTGATAATTAATTCTGTATAATGGATAGATATGTCTCAATATCCCTTCATTTACTTCACAGCTGCAGGTGACCGTGCTGCGAATCAGCAAGCCTATGCAGATAGGCTGCTAAGGCTGCACCACCAGGTAGGTTAGTGATTATTCTGCATGTATTCTTATAAAAAATAGGGGAGAGAGCATGAAAGAAAGTGTTATAGTCCAATAATACAGCCATAAAATGCCCTGAATAAGTCCTCTGCATGTACTGTCATATAAAAGCTGGTGAATCTGGGAATCTTGAGGCAATGTTACAACTGCCTCATGTACACAGACAACCCTCTTCTCCTCCCAACAAATTCCAACACATGTGAGAGATGCAACAATATAGCCAAACTGGAGGCTAAGCGCTCTCAACTCAGTACTGGCATAACCAGTCAGAAGGAGAAGGAAACCACACTCACTGCAATTCCAGTCTCACATAGGCCTACCACGACAGCAAACCAAACACATAAACACACAAAAACATACTCGGAGGCTCTAAATAAAAATCTGCCTAAGCAGCAGAGACCTCCAAAGCAGACACCCAAGCAACCGCTACCCCAAAACAAAACACGTGCAGCACATAGCTCACAAAGCCAGTGTGCCGAACAGTCACAGCCCTTAAGGCTAAACAACACACCTGATACACTTGTAATAGCTGACTCTATCGTCAGGCACACTGACATCCTGCTCACCAGGCTGAACAAGGAGAAGATCATGGTGAGCTGCCTATCGGGCACTAGGATCCGCCACATAACACAAGCACTCAGGTCACTCCAAGGCAAGTACAAATATGACTCAGTCATTGTCCATGCTGGTGTGAATGACCTGAGACGTACCTCCCTGGACTACATGAAAAGAGACTTAGAGGAGCTCTCTGAGCATGTAGCCCAGGCCGGTATGACCCTGACCTTGAGTAGCATTTTACCCTCACCAAGAATGATGCCACAATATGAAGACAAGATGATCAATTTCAACAATTGGCTTAAGTATTGGTGTCATTCAAAGGAGATCCAAGGCCTGTCAGCCTGGGATGACATGCTCGACAAGCCATGATGCTTCGCTAGGGACAGCATGCACCTGTCACCCCTGGGCTTTCGGATATTGGCAAAGGCTCTTGCCACCCCCATAGTGCCTTTTTTAGACAAGGCTCAAAAGACAAACCCACCTCCATAGGTATCACAAGGGATAAGAAACTAAGAGTAATGCTACTCAATGCCAGAAGTCTAAACCTCAAGATGCACGCACTCAAAACTCTCCTTAGCATGGAGAATATCGATATCTGTGCAGTAACAGAAACCTGGTTCAAGTCTCCCGAGAGCACCCCAGCACTACCAGGTTATACCTCATACCATGCTTTTCGGCCCCAAAACTTGGACCGAACCACAAAAGGAGGGGGAGTATCAATATTTGTCAAAGATACCCACACCTCCAGGTTGGTGGCACAGCACGAAGCATCAGAGACTATCCATGTGCAACTAACAGTGGGTAAAACTGCCTTCCAGTTTATAGCCTGCTACAGACAACCCTCCCAAACCCAGGAACTCCACTTGGCCTTCCTGAGAACACTGGAAAATATGAAGGTCTCTCCAAACACCATTATATTGGGCAACTTCAACTACCCAAACATAGACTGGGAGCATTACTCTAGCTCCAACACCCTAGCCCAAAGGTTCCTAGAATTTATAAACTCAAATGCTATGGAACAACTTGTTACCACTCCCACAAGAGGGGAAAACATACTGGACCTGATCATCACCAACATGGGGGCTCTATGCTCCAGACCAGAAGTGTATCCCTCACTGGTAAGATCAGACCATAAACTAATCTCACTGGATATTCACATCCCGACCCCACCCCCTGCCTAGAAAACCACAGTGAAAAACTTCTCTAAAGCAAATTTCACACTCCTCAAAACCGAGGTGGAATCCTTCAAAGCCCCTGGGCCTGTGGAAAATACGGCCCAGACCGCAGAATCCTTTATAAATGCATTCTATGAACACCTTCAGGAATGCATGGATCATGCAATCCCAAATAAAACCAAGACCCAATCCTCCAAAGGCAGGCATCCTGTCTGGTGGACCCCAGCCATAAGCAAACTATACAATAGAAGGAGGAAGCTACTACATGATAGAGCAAAATCCCAAAAGGGGAAGGCATCTCTGATCAGTATTATCAAAAACCTACGGGCACTCATAAAATCGTCTAAGGCCAGCTTCGAGAGAAAAATTGCACAGGACACTAAGGATAATCACAAGGCTTTCTTTAGTTATGTTAGGAACCTGGGTGGGAATTCCCAGATATGCTCAGAATTAGTCCAAAATGACAAAAAATACACCGAACCCACAGATATTGCCAACATCCTAGCTGACAGGTTCAACACAAACTCCCCCCTCCCCACCAAAAGGGCAAATATCTATCCCAGCAGAGTGCTCCCCCCTGACATCTCAGATGCTCAGGTAAGAGCTGCCCTCTCCAAAGCAAAAAACACAGCATCAATGGGACCAGACGGTGTCCCGGGCTGCGTCCTACATGAACTCCAAGAAGAGCTAAACCCAAACATAAAACTACTGTTCAATCTCAGCCTTACTACAGGATATGTACCCAAAGAGTGGCGTAGAGCAACAGTGGTCCCTCTCCACAAAGGTGGTGCCTCAACGGATTCTGGAAACTATCGCCCCATAAGCCTGACTAGCTTGGTCTGCAAAGCTATGGAAAGGATCATCATGGACCTCATAAATAAAGATATTGGGGACCTACAGACACTGGATCCTACCCAGTTCGGCTTTGTTAAGGGCAGATCCTGCCTCTTAAACCTGGTTGATTTCTTTGAAACAGTCACCAAGGCCATTGACGAGGGGAAGGTGGTCCACACAGCCTACCTGGACCTCGCAAAAGTCTTCGATACAATACCCCACTCGGGCATTATAGATAAGCTCACCAACTTAAATATAAACCCCAATGTCACTAGATGGGTTGCAAACTGGCTGAAGGACAGAATCCACATGGTTAGAATTGCTGGAGCCATGTCAGACTCCAAACCAGTTACAAGTGGCATCCCACAAGGCTCAGTCCTGGGACCTCTCTTGTTCGGTATATATTTCTCGGAGGTACAGGCCAACATGGAAGGACTGTGGCTGACCAAATTCGCAGATGACTGCAAACTAGGCACCATAATCGACTCTCCAGCCGACACAAGCATCCTACAAAAGGGCCTCATAGAAACAGGCAACTGGTGCCAGAGCCATGGCCTCAAGCTAAATGCCAAAAAGTGTATAGTCATCCCCTTTGGCAAAAACAAAGTGCCCACAAATTATCACATAGGTGGTAATCCATTAAGTACGGAAGAAGTAATTAGGGACCTGAGGACCCAAGTTGATAGCAATCTCTCATTTGAAAACCACGTGGCCAAAGTGGTTAGAAAAACATTTTATATAGCCCACCTAATCATGAAGGGATTCACATCTAGATCAGGGGAGGTCATCGTGCCTCTTTACTTATCCCTCATCAGGCCCATAATTGAGTACAATGCCCCTTTTGGGATGTACCTTACCAGACACCTGTAGCAACTGGAAAGACCCCAAAAGTACCTCACCAAGAGGATCAAAGGGCTCAAACAGATGCCATATGCTGCCCGGTTAAAGAAACTCCAGCTCTACTCAGTGGCATACCACCTGCTCAGAGGCAATCTGTGCCTGACGTATAAAGCCATGTCCAACCCGGAATTAATGGACATGCTGCACCTCAGAAAATCCAAATCCCATCCAGCTATGCTCTCGAGAGACTTGAACCTCAGCACTGAAATAAATAGGACATGCTGGAGGAACAGATTCATAACCCAGAGGCTCCCTTCACTCTGGAATAAAATCCCAGTCCAGGTTAGGCAGAGTCCCTCATTGACTCTCTTCAAGAGGAATCTTGATGAGTGGATGGGAGATTGTAGGTTTACCCCGGGTATCACTTCTGTGTCACTGTTAGACAGAGGCACAGTATACTAACCTCGAAAAAGGGCATAGCAAAATTAATTTAAAATGGGTGGCGAAAGCCAAACACACTCTGGCTAGGCTTATAAATGCCCTAGGGCAGATAGCCTAGTATGAACCTATGAACCTATGAACCTACGTTATTGTTAGGTGACATAGTACTATGGCATATGATGTGATGTAGTTCCTTGTTGACGACTGTGGTGTCCCATTGTAGGCTAAAGCAATATATGTATGCTTAGTGAATGGTACTGCTGATGAATCTGACTCCCATATGAACTGTAGTACTACCTGAAGCTGTAGGCCTAAACAGCACAGTATGGTGTGTGTTCACATTGCTTGGAAACACTGTCATGTGTGTTTCCTGTAGTCTGCACAGAGGACATAACTCAGGCATAAGGGTTTGTAAGTAGTGGCACACAGTACTGTATGGTACACAGGTAAATCTCATCTGTGTTTGCATATAGTGGTGTGTTGCATGTTTGTCTGATGTGTGTGTAATTATGCCTGTACCATGGCCGCAATCATATGTGTGTTACAGGGTATACATGTGTATCTAGCAACATATATACTCTGTTACAGCAGTATGCCACCTATATTAACAACTGTGCACATATGTTTGGCAGGGCTATGGCATCAACAACTAGGGTGGTTTACTGGTACTACTGTAACTGTACTTTACATTCATTGCAATAGATGACATCTTTGTTCGTGCATTAGCGTGATATATACCCCTGAGGTGAGGTTGTGCATTGTGTCACAAACAGTGTGCCAGGTACTGTTGTATAGTGGTTTGATATATAGAGTGTGCCAGGCACTGTTAGTCAGTTGTGGCCTGAGAACCAATATGTGGTATTGAACGTGTGTATCCTGTGACAGACAAACGGATGGCATATATGGCAGTGAAGTGATATCTGTGGTTAAGGGTGTAAAGTGTGCCACAGGACTCGCTCACACATATTGTTCATTTCTCTTTCAGCCTGATGGCCCACCAACGTAACCCATCTTACACAGCAGAGGAGGAAGAGGTGATTCAGCAAAGCTTGGTGCAGCACTACACACTGTTGTTTTCCAGAGGCAGCCAGCACCAGCATGAGCCGACTGCACTGTGGCAAGATCTTGCTCATCGGGTAAATGACATAGGCATGCATAACCGGACATATGAGCAGGTACGCCATCACTGCAGTGATTTAATTAGACATGTCCGGCGGTGTGCGCCTGATATCCAGAGACAACAGCTTGCCACAGGTGGTGGGGTGGCCATTCACCCCCCCTCACCAGAGTGGAGGAGCTGCTCCTAAGCGTGGTGGCTCCTGGACAACAACAGCAACTCACACACACATGTGTCGTCATGGAGGCCGGAGCCACCCAGCATGTTCACATGGAGCGTGCAGGTAACATGCTCTATCTGTAGACTACGGTTACCTGTATTGTTAGATTATGTCTACGTGAGATGTGTACTGTGTGTTTACCAGTTGTGCTGCCTAGTGTTGTGCAATACTGATATTTGGAATATTATCTGTACACCTGTGACTGTCGACAGTTGTTCTACTGTAGTTTAGCAAACCAACAGTAGCAATGCCACAGTTGTGGCCACTGACAGACTCTCTCATATTCTCATTGGTCCCTCTGGTGTGACAGCAGGGCAGACAATCCATGCTGGTGAGTGTGGTATAACTGCAATGTTGGTAATGAAATGTGCATGTCATAGGTGAGGTGTAGGCCATGTACACGTAACACACTTACGCATAATGCATGCCGTACATGTTTGCTGTAAGACGTTGCACAGCTCAGTAATGTCAGTAGCTGCCTCAATGACATGCAATACACAGAACATCAGACACAGTTGTGGCATCACCATACTGCACATTGGATAGGCATAGTTGCTACAGCTGTACACAACATAACATGTTTATCATACGCAGTACACCTCAACATGCTACATATGGCATTACCACACACCTGCTGTAAGGTCACACTTCAGTATCCCACATGTCATCCACACACACATGATAAACCTCAGGGGTAGAGGCCTATCATGGGGCTGTGCAACACTCTTCAACACATAACACAGTCATGATAGGCAATGCTCACTATTGGGCACCCACACACCCATGTACAAAGTGGCTGTGTAATTGTGAACGCAGCCACGGCACTGCAGTACAGGTACAGCATGCTAGGCAGTGGTCTGTCACACATTAGTAGCCATGAGTGACCACATGATGCATGATGATGATGGCTCATGGTACTAAACATAGCAGTCATTGCTTTGCACCTCAGTGTTGTGTGTGTGCAAACATATGCACCTATACACAATATGCATAGCATGTTGTGTGTGTGCTAACATATGCCAGTATACACAATATGCATAGCAGTCGCCATCTGTACAAAGTGGCACATATATGTCCTGGAATGCTATTGGGTGTATAGGTCACATGACACACATTGGGTATGTGCGGTGTATAATGTTGCAGTCGTGTAGCATGCCATGTCATGGCTGGCACCGACATATCTGCAATATGTCCCACACTCACCATAACCACTGTACAATGGGCATGTCGAGCATTTGGATTCCTTCACGTCTACATGCACCACTCATCCCGTGTGTGTACACAGTATGCATGTGCTACACTTGTGCCCAGTATTATCTGCTATGGACACAGACACTGTAATCAGACATGGAAATCTATGTGTCACACAGATAACACATGCAGCCATGGTATGTATACTTGTGAGTAATGGTGCACAGGACATTGCAGAGCTGATAATACTTGCACAGCAATGTTGTGTCCATGTACACATTGTGTTCCAGGGTGTAGCCAATCACTGAACAACTACACACATTCATCAAAGCCATGTATACTGTCATGAAATAGGGCCATCTACACCCACACTGCATGGTCTTGAGCAACACATAATCTGCATGCTGTCACATGTGAGGTGACTGTTTGCCTTGTGATACTGTCACCCACCTTCACCCACTATTGAGTATGTGTTGGATTGCTGGTGTGTGTGTGTGTATCTGCTGTAGTGAGGAGTGTAATTGTGTGCATGTGTGAATGTGTGCATGTGTTCATGTGTGTATATGTGTGCATATGTGTGCATGTATGCATGTGTTCATGTGTGCATGTGTGCATGTGTTCATGTGTGCATGTGTGCATGTGTGCATGTGTGCATATGTGTGCATGTGTTCATGTCTTCATGTGTGGACGTGTGCACGTGTGCATGTGTGCATGTGTGCATGTGTTCATGTGTGCATGTGTGCATATGTGCATGTGTGCTAACATCATGTACAGATTGTAAAGTGTGTTTCCTGTCTTCCTCTCACAGGTGCTGAGTTTGGGATGGCTGAATGCAGCAGGGAACCCGAAGTCACTGCCACAAATAGTGGAGATGATGAGACATGTATTGTGGCACAGGCAGGTTTGACAGGGTCTGTCATTGGTCCGCCAATCGACAGTACACAGCGTTCAACCCCATCTATGCGCACACTCATACTGCCAATACATCCCTCATCACCAATGGCCTTAGCCGAGGGACAGCATACAGTTGGCATTGACCAGGATACTGTGGTACCTATGGCACTTGCATCCCCTCACAGCAGCCATACCTGGATTCCTGGAACAGTACCACATAGGCAGATGTCCAGGGGTTCTCGGGGGAGCACCGCTGGTCGTATTGCCCCTGGCAGACGTGCCCTCACAGGTCTTAACAACCATGACTATGTTCCGGGTAGTAATGCAGGCACAGGCACGTATGGAACGGTACACCAGACAGGGACTAAGGGTGCAGAGGGCCCATTACACTGCTATCAATGACAGCATCCGTGACCTTGCTGGTGCCATCCGGAATTACACCGAGGTCATTGATAGACGTTGGGGGGAGACATTAGATGCCCTCCACAATGTGTTTTCCATGAGCCAGGGCCATGCAGGACGGGTGAGACGTCAATGCAGATGCATGCCAGCAACATCAACAGCTGGCAGTCGTCACGGACGGCCCACAGATCACAGCCGCTCCCGTAGTGGCAGTACCGGGGCTAACCTGTCGATTGACCGTCCTAGTAGACCACATGCACGTGGCTCTGGCCAGTCCCAGCAGGGACATGGGTCCACTCAACATACCTCTGCCTCTGATGATAGTACTCAGTCAGGGTTGGTACCCGATACTGTCCGGTGCACCCCTGCCAGGCACAGGTACTGTGTCCGTGGTCGGAGACAGTGATCTGTACAGCCTGGCAGGTACAGTCTGTGGCTGTCCCACAACCTCCCGTATATGGCAGCCACATGGTGGAGCTGTGTGCATGCAGACACAAACACATTAACCAAACTAGGGCTCACACATACATACACACACACATTACATCAACATTGGCCCATGCTATACTGTTGTCCCTCACACACACACACACACACACACACACACACACACACACACACACACACACACACACACACACAGACATGTCGATTGGATGAGTCAATGTCAGGCTCTGGCAAACCAATAACACACCCTGTGCATATGATGACACCTGTGCCACCTCCTGTCATCTGTAACATTGATGCAGGAACAGGCTAACATGGTGCTGATGCACAGGGTGACATTATAGCAGTGTAGCAATACTAGCAAGTTGTCAACAGGAAAGTGTAATGATATCCTTGTAGGTATATCTGAGCAGGCGTGATGCATCAAAGCTCTGATTGTCAATGTAGCATTGTTTACACCAGTGTTAGGTCTGAGTATGTATCGTCTTGGCATGTGCCACTTGGCTGAAGTGTAGAGTGTTACCAGCATGTGTTAGTGAGTGGACAGTACGTGTGTGATGTGTGCAGTACAGATTAGCAGGTGTACATCTGTGAACATGGTGGATGCACACTGTCTGCATGTACGTGCATAGTGGACACATGGGATGTGTGACATACCCTGTTTTACACATTGTTAACATCTCATAGTATCTCTTGATGGCCAGTATGCATTCTACTACAGATATGTACTAACATGGGTGCACATGTGTATATGACATGGGTTGACACTATGCTGTGGGTGATACTGTTAATATCTGTCAATGTTTTGCATTCTGGTAGTATACACAACCTCAACAGCATGACTATAACCAATCATTAGGTGATGTCCTGACAACTGACACACAGTTGTAGGGAACTCGGTAACAGTGGGATCCTTCCGGTACTATACTATAACAGTAACCAGTGGTATTGACTGCCACCCGTTCCTGGGACCACACCTGTTTGGCATATAGGCCTCTTAGGTACATGCAAACACACTAGGGATATGTCCATCCACATCTAGAAATGCATGTATTGGCCTATGCATTCTCTGGATGGGACACATATCCTACACAAGGGTATCATATAGACAGATACCTGTTATCAGACACATGCTGTATTGCACTAGGCCGACTATGGCATAGTCATCCACGTTTACTTTACATACTATCCTTACAGTACCACATAGGTGGTAGCCCCCAACATGTATGTTGGGTACCAATGTGTACCTACAGCCACATGTTATGTCATCTGTCCCTTGGTATCCACATATCCAGAGGTGTTGTGGAGTCCCTTGGTGTATCACATAAGACATTAGGGGCTTGAATGCATATCCACAAGGCTGTTGTACACCTATAATGACTGTCCAATATTGCCAGTTGTTGTTGTGTATGAACATATCTGACATATACCCCAGGCATGTACCCTCACTCACACTAGTCTATAGTAACTGTCATGGGTGTGTGTGGCACAGATGACCTTGGCCACAGATCACTACAGTGGCCGGCCTTGTCACATACATACATATGTGACCTACGATCTGAGAAGCAGCAGCACAATCTGTCAAAGGAAACCAATGTATTCATGTAGTATGCAACCTTCACACCTATGTACTAATTGAGGTCACATGTAGATATATTTATTTGCCACACAGATACCTGATGTGTGCAATGCACATACTGCTTTAATCCTGATATGTCATAGCATAATAAAAGCAAAACCCACACTGTATTGACCAACAGTGTCACACACACACACACACACACACACAGTCAACAATTGCAGGATTCACATCCCTACCTAACTATGTTATAATACTAGAGAGATATGCATTAACACAGCACGCTATATACCTTACTGTGTGTTTTGTTTCCTCCTGCTATATTTGTAGGATGCTGACATCATCAGACTTTCCAAAGAGGAATGTACCTCTTTTAATGTGTTTTCCCAGTCTCCAAATCACACACATGCACACATCTCCCCACACACAGAATCAGCAATTGCAGGATTCAAATCCCTTACCTACTGGTGTTATGATATTAGAGAGCTACACATTAACACGATGCACTATACGCCTTACTGTGGGGTTTCTTTCCTCCTGCTATATTTGTAGGATGCTGACATCATCAGACTTTCCAAAGAGGAATGTACCACTTTTAATGTGTTTTCCCAGTCTCCAAATCACACACATGCACACATCTCCCCACACACAGAATCAGCAATTGCAGGATTCAAATCCCTTACCTACTGGTGTTATGATATTAGAGAGCTACACATTAACATGATGCACTATATGCCTTACTGTGGGGTTTCTTTCCTCCTGCTATATTTGTAGGATGCTGACATCATTAGACTTTCCAAAGAGGAATATACCCTTTTTAATGTGTTTTCCCAGTCTCCAAAAAGGGCACTCCTCTTAAAGAAAATCACACACATACACAGTCAGCAATTACAGGATTCAAGCCCCTACCTAACGATGCTATGATATTAGAAGCTACGCATTAATACGACTAGCTATATGCCTTACTGCGTGCGTTGTTTTCTCCTGCTATATTTGTAGGATGCTGACATCATCAGACTTTCCAAAGAGGAATGTACCTCTTTTAATGTGTTTTCCCAGTCTCCAAATCACACACATGCACACATCTCCCCACACACAGAATCAGCAATTGCAGGATTCAAATCCCTTACCTACTGGTGTTATGATATTAGAGAGCTACACATTAACACGATGCACTATACGCCTTACTGTGGGGTTTCTTTCCTCCTGCTATATTTGTAGGATGCTGACATCATCAGACTTTCCAAAGAGGAATATACCCTTTTTAATGTGTTTTCCCAGTCTCCAAAAAAGGCACTCCTCTCAAAGGAAATCACACATACACAGTCAGCAATTGCAGGATTCAAACACCTACCTAACGATGCTAGAAAGCTACGCATTACTACGACTAGCTGTATGCCTTACTGCGTGTGTTGTTTCCTCCTGCTATATTTGTAGGATGCTGACATCATCAGACTTTCCAAAGAGGACTGTACCTATTTTAACGTGTTTCCCCAGTCTCCGAAAAGGGCACTCCTCTCAAAAAAGAAATCCCACATACATCAATTGCAGGATTCAAACCCCTGCCTCACTGTTATGACTCTTAAGAATTACACATTAATATGACTTGCTATATGCCTTACCGCAGGTTTCATTTCCTCCTGCTATATTTGTAGGATGCTGACATCATCAGACTTTCCAAAGAGGAATGTACCTCTTTTAATGTGTTTTCCCAGTCTCCAAAAAGGGCATTCCTTTCAGAGGAAATCACACATACACAGTCAGCAATGGCAGGATTCAAATCCCTGCCTAACTATGTTATGACACTAGAGAGATAAGCATTAACATGATGCACTATGTGCCTTATTGTGTGTTTTGTTTCCTCCTGCTATATTTGTAGGATGCTGACATCATCAGACTTTCCAAAGAGGAATGTACCACTTTTAATGTGTTTTCCCAGTCTCCAAAAAGGGCACTCCTCTCAAAGGAAATCACACACATACACCCCCCTCCCACCGCCTTACTGCGTGTTTCATTTCCTCCTGCTATATTTGTAGGATGCTGACATCATCAGACTTTCCAAAGAGGAATGTACCTCTTTTAATGTGTTTTCCCAGTCTCCAAAAAGGGAGCTCTTCTCAAAGGAAATCATACATACGCAGTCAGTAATTGCCGGATTCAAACTCCTACTGAATGAGGTTTTGATACTAGTGAGTTACGCATTAACATGACATGCTATATGCTTTACTGTGGGCTTTGTTTCCTCCTGCTATATTTGTAGGATGGAATGTACCTCTTTTAATGTGTTTTCCCAGTGTCCAAAAAGGGCACGCTTCTCTAAGGAAATCACACATACGCAGTCAGCGATTGCAAGATTCAGACAACTACCTAACTCTGTTATGATACTAGAGAGTTACACATTAACACGACGCACTATATGCCTTATTGCGTGTTTTGTTTCCTCCTGCTATATTTGTAGGATGCTGACATCATCAGACTTTCCAAAGAGGAATGTACCTCTTTTAATGTGTTTTCCCAGTCTCCAAAAAAGGTACTCCTCTCAAAGGAAATCACACATACACAGTCAGCAATTGCAGGATTCAAAACCCTACCGAATGAGGTTTTGATACTAGAGAGTTACGCATTAATACGACACGTTATATGCCTTATTGTACATTTTGTTTCCTCCTGCTATATTTGTAGGATGCTGACATCATCAGACTTTCCAAAGAAGAATGTACCTCTTTTAATGTGTTTTCCCAGTCTCCAAAAAGGACACTCCTCTCAAAGGAATTCATACATACAAAGTCAGCAATTGCAGGATTCAAATCCCTACCTAACAAGGTTTTGATACTAGATAGTTACGCATTAACATGACGTGCTATATGCCTTACTGCATGGCTTGTTTCTTCCTGCTATATTTGTAGGATGCTGACATCATCAGACTTTCCGAAGAGGAATGTACCTCTTTTAATGTGTTTTCCCAGTCTCCAAAAAGGGCACTCCTCTCAAAGGAAATCACACATACACAGTCAGCAATTGCAGAATTCAAACCTCTGCCTAATTATGTTATGACACTAGAGAGATAAGCATTAACACGACACACTATGTGCCTTACTGGGTGTTTTGTTTCCTCCTGCTATATTTGTAGGATGCTGACATAATCAGACTTTCCAAAGAGGAATATATCTCTTTTAATGTGTTTTCCCAGTCTCCAAAAAGGGCACTCCTCTCAAAGAAAATCACACGCGTACACACACATAATCAGCAAATGCAAGATTCAAACCCCTACCTATGTTTTGATACTAGAGAGTTACGCATTACCACGATGTGTTACATGCCTTACTGCATGTTTTGCTTCTTCCTGCTATATTTGTAGGATGCTGACATCATCAGACTTTCCAAAGAGGAATGTACCTCTTTTAATGTGTTTTCCCAGCCTCCAAAAAGGGCACTCCTCTCAAAGGAAATCAAACACCCACCCCACACACAGTCAGCAATTGCAGGATTCAAATCCCTACCTAACTATGTTATGATAGTAAAGAGATACGCATTAAAACAGTGCGCTATATGCTTTATTGTGTGCTTTGCTTCCTCCTGCTATATTTGTAGGATGCTGACATCATCAGACTTTCCAAAGAGGAATGTACCTCTTTTAATGTGTTTTCCCAGTCTCCAAAAAGGGTACTCCTCTCAAAGGAAATCACACACATACACAAAGTCAGCAATTGCATGATTCAAATCCCTACCTAATGATGTTATGATACTAAAGAGTTACTCATGAACATGGTGCGCTATTTGCCTTACTGTGCGTTTTGTTTCCTCCTGCTATATTTGTAGGATGCTGACATCATCAGACTTTCCAAAGAGGAATGTACCTCTTTTAATGTGTTTTCCCAGTCTCCAAAAAAGGCACTCCGCTCAAAGGAAATCACACACACACAGTCAGCAATTGCAGGATTCAAATCCCTACCTAATTATGTTATGATAACAGAGAAACACACATTAACACGGTGCGCTATATGCTTTAGTGGGTGTTTTGTTTCCTCCTGCTATATTTGTAGGATGCTGACATCATCAGACTTTCCAAAGAGGAATGTACCTCTTTTAATGTGTTTTCCCAGTCTCCAAAAAGGGCACTCTTCTCTAAGGAAATCACACATACGCAGTCAGCGATTGCAGGATTCAAACACCTACCTAACTCTGTTATGATACTAGAGAGTTACACATTAACACGACGCACTATATGCCTTATTGTGTGTTTTGTTTCCTCCTGCTATATTTGTAGGATGCTGACATCATCAGACTTTCCAAAGAGGAATGTACCTCTTTTAATGTGTTTTCCCAGTCTCCAAAAAAGGTACTCCTCTCAAAGGAAATCACACATACACAGTCAGCAATTGTAGGACTCAAAACCCTACCGAATGAGGTTTTGATACTAGAGAGTTACGCATTAACACAACACGTTATATGCCTTATTGTACATTTTGTTTCCTCCTGCTATATTTGTAGGATGCTGACATCATCAGACTTTCCAAAGAAGAATGTACCTCTTTTAATGTGTTTTCCCAGTCTCCAAAAAGGACACTCCTCTCAAAGGAATTCATACATACAGAGTCAGTAATTGCAGGATTCAAATCCCTACCTAACAAGGTTTTGATACTAGATAGTTACGCATTAACACGACGTGCTATATGCCTTACTGCATGGCTTGTTTCTTCCTGCTATATTTATAGGATGCTGACATCATCAGACTTTCCGAAGAGGAATGTACCTCTTTTAACGTGTTTTCCCAGTCTCCAAAAAGGGCACTCCTCTCAAAGGAAATCATACATACACAGTCAGCAATTGCAGAATTCAAACCTCTGCCTAATTATGTTATGACACTAGAGAGATAAGCATTAACACGACACACTATGTGCCTTACTGGGTGTTTTGTTTCCTCCTGCTATATTTGTAGGATGCTGACATAATCAGACTTTCCAAAGAGGAACATATCTCTTTTAATGTGTTTTCCCAGTCTCCAAAAAGGGCACTCCTCTCAAAAAAATATCACACGCATAATCAGCAAATGCAAGATTCAAACCCCTACCTATGTTTTGATACTAGAGAGTTACGCATTACCACGACACGTTACATGCCTTACTGCATGTTTTGCTTCTTCCTGCTATATTTGTAGGATGCTGACATCATCAGACTTTCCAAAGAGGAATGTACCTCTTTTAATGTGTTTTCCCAGCCTCCAAAAAGGGCACTCCTCTCAAAGGAAATCAAACACCCACCCCACACACAGTCAGCAATTGCAGGATTCAAATCCCTACCTAACTATGTTATGATACTAAAGAGATACGCATTAAAACAGTGCGCTATATGCTTTATTGTGTGCTTTGTTTCCTCCTGCTATATTTGTAGGATGCTGACATCATCAGACTTTCCAAAGAGGAATGTACCTCTTTTAATGTGTTTTCCCAGTCTCCAAAAAGGGTACTCATCTCAAAGGAAATCACACACATACACAAAGTCAGCAATTGCATGATTCAAATCCCTACCTAATGATGTTATGATACTAAAGAGTTACGCATGAACATGGTGCGCTATTTGCCTTACTGTGCGTTTTGTTTCCTCCTGCTATATTTGTAGGATGCTGACATCATCAGACTTTCCAAAGAGGAATGTACCTCTTTTAATGTGTTTTCCCAGTCTCCAAAAAAGGCACTCCGCTCAAAGGAAATCACACACACACAGTCAGCAATTGCAGGATTCAAATCCCTACCTAATTATGTTATGATAACAGAGAAACACACATTAACACGGCGCACTATATGCTTTAGTGGGTGTTTTGTTTCCTCCTGCTATATTTGTAGGATGCTGACATCATCAGACTTTCCAAAGAGGAATGTACCTATTTTAATGTGTTTTCCCAGTCTCCAAAAAGGGCACTTCTCTCAAAGGAAATCACACACATATACAGTCAGCAGTTGCAGGATTCAAACCCCAAACTAACTATGTTATGACACTTGATAGATATGCATTAACACAGCATGCTATAGGCTTCTTTGGGTGGCTTCTTTTCTCCTGCTATATTTGTAGGATGCTGACATCATCAGACTGGCCATGGTAATGCAATCCCAGGAATGAGCCATGTGGGTCGGCAGGTGTCAACAGCTTGAACAGGACCACATAATTCTTAGCTTATTTTATCTATCTGTGGACAAGTTGACATTCCTTCATATATCAACACATATTTATGCACAGATTGTTGGTTTTGTAGATATGACATGTATTTGGGATGTTGATACAGGGCTATTCAAAGTCTATGTGAGACATGTGTAGCTCCGTTCAGTGATGTGTGTCCTGGGTGGCTGCCTTGCAAACAGTCTAGCATGTTTGGGAACCATGATCTGCACATGAACATACCACAGTTGCTAGGGTTGTGTGTTTGTCAGCTTCCAATAGCTCTGTTTATGACTTCAACCATGATGGACTCAATGGCCTTGCAAATCAGACTTCATAGGCTTACTGGACTATACTTCCCATGGTGTGTTGTGCACCAACACTTGTGGGGAGAGCCATATGTTGCTGTAACACATTCAACGGTTCCAGTTCCTGTGGAGAGGGTGAGGCTCAACATACTGTTCAGGTGCAGGGTCTGTTTGTTCTGTAGTTCATTCATGACACAAATAGGGAAACCATGTAATCCAATTGCTGCCATGCTTTTGGCTTTGGGGGGAGCTGTTCACCCATTCTACATGTGATATCTCCAGGTATGATGATAGTGACTTTCGGCAGTGGGTGGTAGGTATGTATATATGGGCCTGTCTGACAGGATGTCGGCATTGTCAGTCAGGTACAGTTGGCCCTGACTCAGGACATATACGAGTGTACATTGCTATTTATGACATAGCTGAAGGAGGTGTCATGATTCCGTCTGGACTCCTTCGCAGCTGCTCTTTACAAAACACTGACAAACCTGAGCACTAATCCCTGTTATACTCTTTTACACACTTAACACCCTACTGATCCTTTGTGATCAGTCTACAGAGTATGTCATCATAATATCCTGGCATGTCCAGGGGTCGGTTTCATGTGTACTCTCCAGTCCAGCTGGTGAATATTGTGATTTTGACACAATGTCACAACTGCCTCATGTACACAGACAACCCCCTCCTCCTCCCAACAAACTCAGATATATGTGAGAGATGCAACTATATAGACATACAGGAGGGAGGCTGAGCTCTCTCGACTCATGACTGGCACAGTCTATCAGGTGGTGAATGTAACCACACACACCACATATCAGTCTCACATAAACCTATAGCAACAGCAATCAAACCACATTATCACACATAAACATACTCGGAGGCTCTAAATAAACTCTGCCTAAGCAGCAGAAACCTCCAAAGTGGACACACAAACAACTGCTACCCCACTACAATACCCACATATCACATAGTTCACAATGTCAGTGTGCCACACAGTCACTGCCCTTCGGGCTAAGCAACACACCTAATACACTTGTAATAGGTGACACTTATTGTCAGACACACTGATGTCCCACTCACCAGGCCGAACAAGGGGATGGTCACTTTGAGCTGTCTGTCGGATGCCAGGATCCACCACATAACACATGCACTCAGGTCACTTCACAGCAAGTACAGAAATGGCTCCATCATTGCCCATGCTGGTGCGTAAAACCTCAGACGTTCCTCCCTGGACCACATGACATGATACATAGAGGAACTCTCTGATCATGTAGGCCAGGCCAGTATGACCCTGGCCTTGTGTAGCATCTTACACTCACCAAGTATGATGTCACAGTATACAGACAAACTTATCACGTTTAGCAGTTGGCTAACACATTGGTGTCATTCAAAGGGGATCCAGTGTCTGTCAGCCTGGGGTGACATGCTTGACATGCCACGTAGCTTCGCTATTGGACAGCTTGCACCTGTCACCCTTGGACTTTTGAATACTGGCTAAGGCTCTTGCTACCACCATAATGCCTTTTTTAAGCAGTGCTCAAAAGACAAACCCACCTCCATAGACATTACAGAGTAAATGAAACTAAGGGTAATGCTGCTCAACACCAGATGTGTTACCCTCAAATTGCATCCACTCAGGACTCTCCTCAGTATGGAGGATAACGATATCTGTGCACTAACAGACGCCTGGTTCAGGCTCACAAATGCACACCAGCACTACCGGGTTGTGTTTCATACCATGCTATCTGACCACAAGACTCGGAACGGACAACACAAATAGGGGGAGTATCCATATACATCACAGATACACACACCTCCGGGTTAGTAGCACTGCACGAAGCATCACAGACCATACATATGCAACTAACATTGTGCAAAACTGCCTTTCAGTTTGTTGCCTGCTACAGACCACCCTCCCAAACTCAGGAACCACACTCGGCTTTCCTGGGAACAATGGAGAATATGAAGGTCTCCCCAAACACCATTATATTGGGTGACTTCAAATACCCAAACATTGACTGGGGATACTACTCAAGCCCCAACACCCTCGGCCAACAGTCGCTACTATTTGTAAACTCATATGCTATGGCACAACCGGTCACCACACCCACAAGAGGGAAAAACATATTGGACCTGATCATCACCAACAAGGGGGACTCTATGTTCCACACCAGTGATATACCCCTCATTGGTAAGGTCAGAACATACATTTATCTCACTGGACATCCATATCCCGTCCCCACACCCATCCTGGGTAATCTTGGTGGACTTCTCATAAGCCAACATCTCACTTCACCAAAGCAAGGTGTTATCCTTCAGAGACCCTGGGACAGTGGTAAATACGGCTCAGACTGCTGAATCCTTTACATACACATTCTATGGACACCTAGTGGACTGCATGGATTGTGCTATCCCAAATAACAACAAGACTCACTCTTCCAATGGCAGGGGACCTGTCTGGTAGACCCCAGCAATTAATAAGCTATACAATGACAGGAGGAAGCTACTACATGATAGAGCACAATCCCAGAGAGGGAAGGCATCTGTGATCTGTACTAGCAGACAGCTACGATCACTCATGAATTTATCTAAGGCCCGCTTCTAATGGACAATTGCACCAGACACGTAGGACAATCACAAGGCCTTCTTCAGTTATGTCAGGAACCTGGGTGGACACTCACTGATATGCTGTGAGTTACTGCATACTGACTAAACATACCCTGAACCCACTGACATTGCCAACATCCTGGCAAACAGGTTCAGTGCAGATGTCTCCCCCCCATCCCCCCTAAGGAGCAACTATCCATCCCAACAGAGTGTAACCTCCCTGACATCACAAATTAACAGGTGAGTGCTGCCCTCCCCAAAGCGGACAACACAGCATCAATGCGACCAGACAGTGTCCCAGCCTACATCTTACACGAGTTTCATGACAGACATAACCCTCACATTACATCACTGTTCAATATCAGAGTTACTACAGGATATGTACCCAAGGAATGGCGTACAGCGACAGTGGTCCCGCTCCACAGAGTTGGTGCCACAATGGACCACAGACAATATCACCCTAGAAGCCTAACTAGCCTGTTCTGCAAAGCTATGGAGCGTATTGTCATGGGACTCATACACATAGACATCAGGAACCTACAGACACTGTGCCCTACACATTTCAGCGTTGTTGTGGGCAGATCTTGCCTCTTGAACCTGTTTGTTTTCTTTAAACGGTTACCAGGTCCATCGACGTAGGGTCGGTTGTCCACACAGTGTACCTGGACCTTGCAAATCCCTTCAACACAATACCCCACTCGGCCATTATGCATAGGCTCACCAGCGTCGATATGGACACATATCTCACACGATGGATTGCTACCTGGATCAGGGATAGCACCCACATGGTCAGTATTGCAGGTGCCATGTCTGACTATACACCAGTTACACATGGCATCCCACAAGGCTCAGTCCTGGGACCTCTCTTGTTCAGTATATATTTGTCTGATGTACAGGCTAACACAGGGGGAATATGGCTGACCATGTTCACAGATGACTGCAAACTGGGTGCCATGATCAACTCTCCAGCTGGCACATGCATACTCAAACAGGGTCTAACAGAGATGGATGACTGGTGCCTGAGCCATGGCCTACAGCTAAATGCCATTAGTTGCATAGTCATCACCTTTGGGAATAACAGCATGCCCACACATTACCACATAGGTAGTAATCCATTACATATGGTAGGAGTTGTTAGGGGTTTGGGGACACGACTTGTTTGTACTGTCGCCTTTGACAATCACATTGCCAAAGTGGTTAGATGGACCTTCTATATAGTCCACTTTATCCCATATGGTTTCACATCTAGATCGAGTGAGGTCATTGTGCCCCTATACTCATCACGACCATGCTTGGTTACAATGCCACATTTGGGATGTACCTTACCCGACACCTGCAGCAACTGTAATGGCCACAAAAGTTCCTCACCAAGCAGATCTAGGGACTCACACAGATGCCCTGCACAGTTCGGATACAGTAACTCCAGCTCTACTCAGTCGCTTACCGCCTACTCGGATATGATGTGTGCCTGTTGTTTACGGAAATACCCAACCCAGAATTACTGGACATGCTCCACCTCAGGATATCCGACTCCCTTGGAGCTACACACTCCAAGGACATATACCTCAGCACAGATGTTAATAGGACATGCTGGAGGGACAGATTCTTATCCCAGAGGCTCCACTCCGGATTGTAATCCCAATTTCACATAGGCAGAGCCACCCACTGACCACCTACAGGAGACATCTTGACAACTGGATGGGATATCTTCTGGGTCCCTGCTAGACAGAGGCACACTAGGCTAAATGTACATGGGCTATCTTGTGTGACCTACTATTCACAGGCACAGTGTAGTAATCTGACAGGGTTGCGAAAGCCAAACACACTCTGGCTAGGCTTGTACATGCCCTAGGGTAGACAGCCTAGTATCGACCTCTGAACCTATGATAATGTTCGGGATGCACAATGTTTATTGCTGATACTGTTTGCAGGTTTTTATTGTCTTTGCTTTCCCAGTTTCTATGAACAACTTAGGTATCTGCAGAACATATTTGATTATGACAGGGTTCCATTATATTATATATGTGTCTGTTGTCATATAACTGTGTGCACAGGGTGGATTGCTGGATAGTGAGAGGTTCCTGGGTTAACACATGCAACTGCCAGATATGTGTGGCCCACTGCTGTACTCAGACATGGCCTAAGTGTGTGAGCATGCCCAGTTCAGACTTTCCGTGTTTTGTTGCCTGACATTTGTCTCATTTATTCGTGTGTGAGCATGACCAGTGTGACCTTTCAATATGTTGCTGTCTGAGGTCCACTACATTTGTTGATGTGTGTGAACATGACCACTATTAATATTTATACTGTGTGTGTTGGAAGTCAGGTGCTATTCTTACTGCAGGACTCACCTTTGTGTCATAACTCGACAGGGATTATGCTGTGCCTGCAGGGTTTCCATGAGATACTTTGCATAGACTTATCAACATTTCTTCATACAGGCTGACCACTGCAATACTGTCATGGTTTAGTGGTTCAGTACTATGACCAGGCCAATCACTGCTTTATATTTTCATACTGAGCAGACCAGACTGCTTAAGGGCCAGTAGAGCAAATATGAGCATGTTGGCTTTTGTTCAGCTATGCCCTACTTAGACCAGGCTTGTCCGACATTGCTCAATATTTACCAACATTGCTGGACGTTGCCCAATATTACTCAACATTGACCACAGTTGTGCTAGTTGGTGTGTGCGATTTTGTTTACATATACTACATGGTGGTAAATGCTGTTTAGCACTGCTTTATATTGCTTAACACATGGCAATCATGCCTCAGGTGGTGTTGCAGGGCTGCCTATGTCGGATGCACTCCCTATACATGTTTGAAAGCAGGTAGTGTCAACTTAGGCATCCCTTTTACTATATGTGCGAGTCAGAGAGAGGTATAATTTCCAGAGTTCCTACTGAGCCAGTGTATGTGCTATGCGTTGCCTCTTTGCCAAGGCCAAAACATACTGGGCACACCTCCTTCTGCCTACTGGGGCAGGCTCAGGTTGTTCCTCCTCTGAGTCACGCTCTGCCTGTGATGGCCTTGGCAATGGTGGGGGGCTGTTTGGCCCAGGCCTATGCTGGTCCTGCTGCAGCTGTTTGCGCAGGATCATATTATGTAGCATAGCACATACCATGACAATTTGGATACATGTAGTTGGTGAGTACTGCAAGGCTCCACCAGATGTGTCCAGGCACCGGAACCGTGACTTGAGCAGACCAAACACATGCTCGATTACATTTCGTGTTTGTGGTGTGCCTCATTATGACGTTCCTGTTCAGGTGTGTGTGTGTTTCTGATGGGTGTCATCAGCCACAGCTCCAGTGCATAGCCAGCATCCCCCACTAGGTGACCATGTGGGATTTCCCCATTGGCAAATGTCTTGTACAGCTGCATCAGATGCCAGATATGGGAATCATGGTAGCTTCCAGGGCAGCCAGCACACACATTCAGTATTATGCCCTGGGCATCACACATGACCTGGCAGTTGATGGAGAGGAAGCCCTTGCGGTTGAAGTAGACCCTACCCCGCTCACCGGCTGGTGCTTTGATGCATATGTGCATGCACTCTATTGCACCCACTACCTCAGAGTATTCCGCTATTTGCTGGAAGAGACACATATTGCTGGCCAATACCTCACGGGAATTGGGGAAATATACATGATCACTGACATGTGCTGACATGGCATACAGGAACTGGTGCAGTACCCTGAATGCTGATGCCTGTGATATCCCCATCATATCACCAGTTGGTCTCTGGAAGGTACCTGTTGCTAATATTCTTAGGCCAACACATACCTTGGTTTCAACTGGGATGGGTTCCCCTCTGTTGGTTCTGTGTGTGAGGCGTGGCCTGCACAGCTCAACAATTTGCTGCAAGAGGTCTCTGTCCACTCTATAGCGCTCCACTATCTCCAGCTCATGTAGCCCCTGGTAGGTTACCCTGGGCCTGTACACTCTTCTCCATCTCCTCACTGTGGGTTGTCCAGCAGCATTTGCATTGTCACCACCCTCAGCATGTTGCATATGTCGCCTTATAACAGCAATGGCAGCCCCTAACCATTTCTTTGTCTCAGTAAAGCTTTTTCAGTTTTCACTTCTATTAGCTTACTGCAGTGTTGCAGTGCCTCTTGTGAGAAACATAATGGACTGCTGTTTGCAGAGTTTTAAGTGCTGGGCTGGGCTGGGCTAGTGTACTGCCTGTGTAATTGCCTGATTCTGATTGTTTTCACATGCTAGCTCTGCTAGTACTCCATGGTAGCTTCCTACTATTTGCTGTGCTTTCTTTTTCCTTTCTGTTTCCTTGGGGGGCAGCGCCGTGCACACAAGAGAAAACACACGCACAGCAGCTCACACACACGTACACATGCTTACACGGACTAAAACTTGCTTATTCTTGTTAAAACGTGCACACACAGGTGCAAACGCGCTTACAACTCCTTAAACAGCGTTATACATGCTTACTCCGGCTTACACGCACGCACTCACGCTTACACGCACGCACACTGTCTTACTCGGGTTTACAGGCGCGCACATGCACGCATACCCTCTCAGCAAGAAACTTTAGTGTTATCCACGGCATACACCTTCAATTTCTTGCCTTTACCTAGCCTACCTGTTGACACACCTATTTTAATGATGTGTAAATGACAGCTGACACATGCCACTCTGCTCCAATGAGCTTCACTTCTTTCAAACATACCCCTCTCGTGATGTCACTTATCTTCTATTCTGTTACTCCCCTTATCCTACTCCTACACTCCACTGACTGTGCTCATTTGCTATGTAAACTTGGGATTCACTATCCTAACCCTCATTTACATAGGATTGCCTACTAATGCTTGGTTACATCTCTTAGACTGAGCTTCTCCCCTTAGCAACCTCTACTCAGTGGCCATGTTGTCTTCAGCCTGCCATTCACTTGCATTGTAAATTCATATTAGCATTAAAATCCACATTTGTGGATCTTCATTATTGATTTTCTGGTTTTTAGAGAGCAGCCCATTTGCACGGCGCTGTGCTACGCTTAAACCCCGGAGATCGGGATGACAAAAACAAAGTTATTTTATTTTTATTTTGCATCACTTAACATTGCCAATGGCCGTATTTTTGGCCATTGGCATGCTTACTCATGTGAATGCATCCTTTTTTTGGAGCTGTCACGGCTCCGTTTTGCTATTTGCAGAACCGTACTCAGTTGTCAACTGGGTACATTTCTGCAAATAACACTACTCCTACTCGGACAGGTTCGGGTTTCCTGGATCGCAAATTTACCTCATTTGCATAGCTTTTGCCTGCAATTGAGGTAATTTGCATATCCAAGCCCTGTCCATGTAGGACTCGTTTAAGGAGCTCTGTTGCAAGCCCCTACCGGCTGTTCCTGGATCGCTCGGCGGACATGTTGGCTGCATGGAGTCTTACTCTACTCTTAGACTCAGTGCAAGCCTTCGTGAATCTGGCCCGAGTAGTTTTCTAGGAACACCTTTCTGGTTTTACATTAAGGAACAACAGGTTTTAATATCAATTTTCCTTAATCTCACTTTGTAGATCTATAATATGTTTTTGACATGGCTGCACCTTTAGCACATATCTTTGTTTTTCTAGTTTACTGCCTGATATTTATCTTCTTCTGAAGGTTCTAATTTTGCTTTTGAATCTAAAATTTCTTTATTTAGATCATTTTCTATCTGCAAGCAGAGTTTGCTATCACACTGAAGGTGATTGTACAGCTACTGTTATTTAAATCTCCTCCTTTCTTTTAAAATTTATTTCCCCTCTAAGTGCTCAAAGATACTCATACAGACTAATCTAAATGCTGATATATTTTTAATGTGTTTACTGACTTCCTTAGTTTTTTCATTTTTAACTTTTTTATTTCTAGAAACAAATAAATTAAACATGCGATATCTTTAATTCTGTCCGTAAGGCATTCCATTGTTTTAAATACTAATGTTCTAAACATTTCATTGTCCTTTTTAACTTTTTTGCATATTATCAATTCCTTTGAAACTATACAAACTCTGTGGCATACATTTATAGAATTTACATTTATAGAAGTCTCACTATGGATTAGATGATATCATTGTTTAATTAACTGACCAGGCACTGGAAGAACTCACTAGGTTTGGTGGTAAGTGAGCAGCCAATTCTAGCTCTGCCATCCTTTGGGTATAGGTCCCACTGCAAGACTGATGTATGGAGGAAGCCATCAGGTATGCACTATATGGCAAATGTAGGATTCAAGGGCATTAACTGAGCCAAGGTGGGTATCTCACTCTAGGCAGGCATTAGCAGGTGTGCTGAAGCATGTACCTACAGTAGGCTCTATGTAGCAAGCATTGCTCCAGACCTGCTGGCTAACAGGGGGGGTGAGTTAGGTACACAAGTGAAAAAAACCTCTGCATTAGCCATGAATGACAACTTATGATTAGCTGACACTCATTGATACTTCCTGAGCATAAGGTGAATTTATTAGAGAAGTCTACCCTAGGAAAGGAGATAACCTGAAGAGCTGATGTGGAGTGCTGATGGTTGGAAGGATGGAAAAAGAGAGGGTCAACAGGGTACCAGGGTATTCTTGATGGTTAAACACTCATAAGAACCTTAATTACTAATTCTCTTACATTCTCACTTTGCCATTTGTTCCTCTTGTTTTCTAAGTACTCACTGAAATGGAAAACAATTAAATTTATTGTTTTTAACCCTAGTTGTTAACTTTGCTTTATACATTAAGAAATGTGAACAAGATCACACTGTGTTTAAGTACAGTCATTTTGTGATGTTGTATATTGTATGACTAACTACATCCTATGTATGCCTCTCTTCTTCTTTGTTGCACTGTGAAGTAAATGCACTTGTTTATCTAAACCAAGACTTTTGTAGGGTTTGACATGAATACCATGGTGTAGAGGGATGAAGCCCTGACTACAACCCAGGTGACCAGGATTTGATTACAGCTTGGGCATCTGAGGTGCTGGCAGGAAAGGATGAATATGCCCATCCTTGGGATTTAGGGAGGGGCACATGCTTGAGGTACACACTGAGGTTTGATTTCCCAGGAGGAGACTGGGGAAATGGCTTGTGAAATACTGGCTGAAGATGGATGAAATGTCTTACAGATGTCAGCCCTTTGTGAAGTGAGGGATGGTCCAGCACTGGTGCTCATTATATATCCTATGATTTCATGTTACTTGGCACATTCAGGGGTAGGGAACTATGATAGGAAAACAACTCTCCTATAACAGTGTGATGTTGCCCCATGGTCCTTGATTTTATCAATGGCCCTCAAAATGGGTCAAAATTAACCAAGGGGAGCCTAGGGTCAGTCCGGTATAATCAGTAGATAAGACGTGGAGCTAGAAACACCTAATGGTCAGTTGTTGGGCGAAAAAAAAAACTTTCACACAGGTTTGTACAGTCCTAATTAATTTATAGAGGCATAGCCCCCTTTTCAGGAATCAATGCAACCTTTAGTTTATTTATTCAAATACTCATTTTATTTTCTGAGGATTAGAACAACCTTCTATTATGCCCTTGTGTGAGTAAGCACATGCTTATTTTTTTGATTGTTTATACACTTTTTTCCTCTTGACTTGTACAGCTGTGTCTTCTTGCTTTCATGACTAGATGTTTAAGTAACTTCCTCTTTTTAGCCTCTGCCTGCCCCCTTGTGCCTTTCTACTGATACAATTACGCCTCCTTTGTTGTTCTCCCCCAGGCTCCTTATTGTATGCTTCTGGCTGTCTAACCTACTTGTCTGATGCATCTTACACTGTTCAAAATAATGATGTAGAAATATATCCTCTGTGATTCATTAACAATAGTGTAGGCTTCATGCAAAGCCTACACGATTTAAGTTCATTAGCGCGATGAGCAGCGGTGCTCACTGAATATGCATGCTGCTCATCATGCTTACACATTTATAAGCACCTTTTTGTGGCCAGCAAAGTTAGCAGCCATGAAATGCTGCAGGGAAGCATGAGAACACAATGTAGGCTTGCTTGTAAGCAAAGCAAACCTATTATCTGAGCATGCTCGGACAGCTTATATGAAGTAAGGACAAGTTGATTACAAGCACTAAGATGCAGGGGATGTCAAATGAGGAGAATGTACACAAAATACAATGGTAATCATGCAGACATATGTAAGAGGGGAGGGTAACTAGACAACATGTATTCAGATAGTGCAGTCAAATGTGATTATGTCACAAAGAAACATTTTAAATATAAATACACTTCCATACTGATGGAAAATGAATCCTCTTCACAATTCAAGTTTGTTGGACATGCTAACAATGGATGTGAGAGTGACGCAATGCAACATTGTTACATTGTAAGAAGAAAGAGTAAATGTGATATTAATGTTGATACCATGCCAATTAGAGATAACAGCAAGGACAGTGGATAGCGTCTATATTATCTTATCGAAGTTTCAGAATATCGAATCTGATATGGTCGACACCATATCATTGAATTCTGAAACATCGAAAGATAATAAAAAAAATGCCTAAAAACAAAAATAAATAAAAACTTACCTTTGCAAACAGGGAGGGCAAGCCCCCCAGCACCCCTATGTGGGGGGCTGCACCTCCCCACACACCCGTACTTAAATATACCAACTCTGAGACCGCACTACATTGAACTAAACAGAAATCTCCCCTTACGGAGAAATGTTATGTTAAATTTTCACATCCTATAAAGCCCTACAGTATGAAGAAAAGAATTACAGCTATGCATAAATGTTTGGATGAAAACATGCAATATAGTGCATTATTATTTTGAAATTAAGTAATGTCTGTGAACAATCAGTGACATACACTACATCTTGCCAGACTCAAAAACATGCCAGAATAACATATCAGAAAGCTACGTATCAACCTTTTGACACCACAGAAATAGGCATACTGTGCATGTGTGTCATGACAAATACACTTGAAATGGCTTACATGATTTTCCTGTTGTAATAGTATGGATACCCTACCTTGGAGGGTGAAGCCTTAAAAATGTGGCCATCTGCCTGTGCCACAAATACTTTCTTTGCCTGAGCCACTCCTGTCTGAGACAGTTATATAACACACAGATGTTACCTGATTCAAACCCCTGCCTGTCATACTACACACTCTACAGAACTGTGTATTGACTGCATCTGCCACACAACATGGCAATGGATCTTGTCGCAAATAAATTAAATTAATGTCTGAAGTAATAAAGGACATTTGATGATAATGTGTATAGTCTGATTTTGTCAGAATGATGACAAGGAGGTAACTACCCTCTGGATTTAGTAACGCTTACATAGTGTGTCAACACAGTGTAAGCGTTACTGCATGGAATATGGTGCCCAAGTGATCCAGTAAACAAGGCTCGGAATGTGCACAAGCACTCTAACACTGTTCCTGCACAGACACCACTGCCTAATGCTAATTACCTCATTTGCTGGTGAAAACCATGCAAATGAGGTGAATTAGTGATTCAGCAAGCAGGCAGGTGTCCATGCCGGAACAGTGTTAGTTGCAGAAATGTATTCAACTACTAGCTGAATACAAATAACAAATAACAAAACGGAGGCATGACAGCTCCAAAGGAAGCATGTATTCTACTTATTAGGCATGACAATGGCCAAATATATGGCCATTGGCATTAAAAATAGTTTAGTTTTTTTAAAATAAAAGTTTTATTTTTTTTGGCTGATCTCAGCTGTTTAAGCATAGGGCAGCAGCGTGCAAATGTGATTGTGTTGAAAATAAAAAAAAAATGTGATAAAGCAATTTTCAGAGAAATCTGCACTTTGCCATTATAGTCAATGGCATGTAGAACCTGCAGTGGTGGTGCTGCAGTAGCGTTGTCACCTCACAGTAAGACGCTGTCCGGTTCGATTCTCAGGTAGAGCGTCATCTGCGTGGAGACATGCGTGAATGGGCGTACCTTCATTGAAGGTTGTGCATCAGGCCTGGCAAGTCGGTACATAAAAATCAACTGACAATCATTAGTGGACTGGAGTTCCGCTGTGGCGACCCCTAACCGGGAAAAAGCTGAAAGACACAAACAAACAAACAAGTCAATGGCATGCAGAATGAAAGCAATGCCAGGCAACAGTGGTTGCTAAGGGGAAAGACTCAGTGTGAGTACAGTAACTATGGAGTAAGGCAGCGGGGTATGCAAATGATGGGAATTTTACTGAATCACAGATTTCTTCTAAGTGTCAGACTGCACCTAACCGTGTAGGTGCTCTAACATGGCCATGTAAGCAGGAGAAATAGATGACATTAAAAGGGTGTGTGTCATGCTTGCTGTAAGCAGATTGGAGCTCTGTGGCCCATGTTTGCCCTTAGCTAAGCAAAGCTAAGGAAGGCGTTGTGTCTGATTGCCTAAACGGTTGTGTGCAGCATGCACTGGGTCTTTAAAAAAAAACAAAAAAAAAACCCAGGAAACAAAATTGTTGACATTTGAGCAGCAGGTATGCGCGGTGTGCATGGGGTTTAAAAGGGGTGGAAATGGGAAAGAGAAAAAAGGGTGAGGAAACAGCATAAGGAAGGCAGTCAAGGACAACTACCATAGCTGGCAGGTGAAATGTATTAGAATCAGCCAATTACACAGCCAGCAACCCAACACACTACTATAAACTATGCAAACACCTTTCAGTCTGTTTTTTCCCACAAACTCTACACCACTGGTGTACACATTCAGGGGATTTTAAACTGACAAAACCAACAAAAAATGTTAGGGGCTACTGTCACTTTGATCCACCATTGCCAAGGTCACCACAGGCACAGAGGCACTTGGAGGAGGATCTTCCTGAGCCTGCCCCTGTAGACAGATGGAGGCGTGCCCAGTATGCCCATGCCTTGGCAAAGATGCAATGCATAGCACACACACTGACACTGTAGGGACCCAGGAACTGATACCTCTCTCTGACAGATGCACACAGTAAAAGGGATGCCAAACATGACACTACCTGTGCCGTACCATGTATAGGCAGTGAACTGCGTGCATCCAACATAGTCAGCCCTCAAGCACTGTCCTCATAACTGCCTCAGGCACAAGGTAAGTCAGTTGTCCTAACAATGAATGAATGAATGAAGTAGTATGGTCTGATAGTATATCTGTGGTATTGATGCAAGCATGCAAGGGAATTGGGTGGCCGAATGGGATAGCAGCAGACAACTGAGAGCTATGTGGGACAACAGGAAATCCATGATAAATACTGGCATTGCCATACTAGGCAGTACTACTCAAGGTGACAGCTTCCACTGTAGTACATGTGGGATGGGGGGGGCAACTAACTGGGTGGCCATAGGTCACACACATGGATGTCAGTGAGCATTCCTATACCCACCCCCAGCCTCACCCAGCAGGATACTTGTAGATGACCATAAAGAAAGGTCTGGCAAAGGCCCACAAATGCCGACAATGGTGGACAGCTCCTTACACACCTACACAGACATAGTACAACATGTCTGGCAGTTACAGTATGGTTCTGAAGGGAAAGAAGTCTAAAACTGAAATGTATGCCATTACAATCTAACTTGGGTACTCTACTGACATGCCTTCATTCTGCAAGGTAGGGCACAATACAGTACAAAATGGAAGCAAACAGTAAGTGAAATACCGGCACAGTCAGTGCAAATGTGTAAAGTCGTCAGGTGTACCCCCCATAGAAATGCAGTAACATTTAAGTTTGTAGAGTAATATCAGTGGAACACACATTTCCAGGTATGGCCCAATCAACATGATAATTTGCTGCATGTCCACAATATGCAGGGGTCAATGTGCTAAGTATATGTGTGGTTAATAATGTCAGGAAGTGGTCAGCATGTGCCCCTGGATGTTGTGTCTCCGTGGCCTAGGCACAGTACTGTGGTTGACAGGGCCATGTCCCAAGAACTGCAGTGCCAACTAATCTGCTTGTCAGCTACATCTATGTTAGCAGTTGTACACACTGTCCAAATGTCAATATCAGTCACTGATGGAAAGCTGGCCAGGTTACGAACAGGAAGCCATACATAAAAACAGTACACAGGTGGAAGTACCCTACACAGTGTCTATCATAACTCTTAACTGAACACAACTTTGGAATAATATATAGAGGTTAGCATCACATTTGTTGTCCCTCTACCATGAAATACTAGTTGTCTGGCCAATCAGTGGCAGATCACAATAGCCACAGTTACAAAATAATGCAGACTGCTGATGTCCACACACAAGGCGGGATAAAGAGAAGGTCACAATTATGCATGTGAGGCAGGTGCTATAAGCTTCCATATCACACATGCACTCAGGTCACCCCCCCAACAGCCACAGGTATCATACTGGTCTGGTCCTTGCTGTTGGAAATTATTTCAGAATGACCCCACTGAGTATGGGAAGACACACATGATGCAGCGTGCTGAATCAGTGTCCCATGGAGGTTTGTCCCTAGCTGTAAGAAGCACCCTGACAACACCCAGACAGATGGATCAATACAAACAGGGAGGATTGCCAGTAACACCTGACCCACTTACCACTGTCACCCCAAGGGGAGCCACTGGCTTGCAGCCTGGGAACGTATAAGTGACAGAATGCACTGCCCTGTTACAGATGGCTTGCATCAGTCTCACATGGCCTACATGCTTCTGGCAAAGGCCCATGCCTCAGCCACAGTGCCATTGTAGGGAATGTCATGGGGTCCTTACTAACAACCTAACACACTAAACAGAAAACAAATGAAAAACCATGCTGCCAAATGCCAGTAGCATGCCTCTCAACCTCCTAGAGCAAGAACTGTGGACAAAGCCATAAACATTGCTGGGATAAAGGCCCAACTATAGAGATACTTCTGAGATATTGCTGTCATAATGTTAGGAAGAGGATAGAATAACAGAGGGGGGTGTAGAAGCATGGATGTCATGGAGGGTGTGGACTCTGAAACTTTAATGTCTGGTTATAATTCCCCCTGACTGTGAACCCTTGAGTGAATAGCAACAAACCTGCTTGTAAACCACAATGTGATGGGAAACCAACCAGAGGCTTACCTGGGAGAATCTGTACAGTTGAGAGGTATGCCCACACCAGGATATAACCTGTCAGGTAAGATGAGAAATGCACAACAAGGAGATCCCCAGCCAGCATACCACCAAGGTGCTGGACTATTTACACAGCTCCATCAGTCAATTGGCTGTAGCCACCCCTCCACAATGGCTGGATTGTGCCAGAATGTCTAGCCTTTGCCTCAGAATATTGGTCTGTGCATCATCCCTCTTGTATTTCCCTGGTAAATAACTGTGATCAACCAATAATATCTGTCAGTAGTTGATGACACAATACATTACAGTGTCACACATTACATATGTCAGAAACTCTCTTCTAAAGCCAACCGTGTTACACAAGCAACACAGACATTAATAAGAACCATAGTTACAGTATCCCCCTATGTTTGGCCCATTGTGTCCCCATATTGGCAACCTATCTACAGTTATCCTGCAGAAACAGGTTGCAAGGTATAGCTGTAGCACACAACACCCTGGACTGGAGTACAACTCTTCCTGGAATGGATTTCCACACTCAATATAGAAGGTCATACTGGCATGCTCCTACAATTAGAGAAATAAAGCCCATGTCTGAAACCACAGTGGACTATAGATATCTGTAATTTGCAGATGTCTGTGCACACACACCAATATGTAAACCTTTCGGTCTTCACACACACACACACACACACACACACACACACACACACACACACACACACACACACACACACACACACACACACACACACACACACACACACACACACACACACACTGGTCAGGAAAACCCACAGCCAGCTGTAGGTGGCACATATGTGGTAAATCTTCATCTATTGTGTGTGATATACACACATATCTATGGCCAACATACTACAATATGTCAAGCATACACACACATAGACATGGGGGAGAGAGAGACAGCCAGTGATAGAGACAGTGGCATTATGAAGCCTTTCCCACCCAGTAGACATCCCATAGTCCCCCTTTAAAAGATCTGCTGATGTATGTCACCTTAGAAGTACCTTAGGAGGAGCCTTAGTCCTATAAGCTCAATAGTGTGTACGATAAATGCGGAACATACTAGAGGAAGTAAGTTGATAGGTAGGGGTTCTAGTCACAGTCCTGGCAAATATAAGCGTGTGTGTAGGAATTGTTGTTTTAGTCCATACCCACCCAGTACACATTCCAGTGCCCTATATCACAAGATCTGCTGATAGCATTGACCTTAGAAATACCTTTTGATAGCCCTCCCTCCCTGTAGGCTCTGTGGTGCTTGTGCTAACTGTAACACTATAGTATGACTAAATATTTATGCAGGAGTTCTAATCTCAGTCCTGGAAAATGTATAAGTGTGTGTGTTCGTAGGATAATGATTTTGAGGCCCTTCACACTCAGTACACTTCCCATTGCCTACTTTAGCACTCCTGCTTTTGTCAATCACCTTTAAAGATCCCTTTGGTCAGCCTTCAGCCCAATAAGCTCTGTGGTGCTTGTGATAACTGTGTAATACTATAGTGCAACAAACTAGTTAGGTAGGAATTCTAATCTCAATCCTGATAAATATAAAAGCATGTCTGTTTGTGTGCGAGTGTGTGTGTTTGTAGGTTAATGATTTTGAGGCCATTCACACTCAGCACACTTCCCATTGCCCTACTTTATCACTCCTGCTGATGTCAGTCACCTTTAAAGATCCCTTTGGTCAGCAATCAACCGTTTAAGCTCTGTGGTGCTTGTGATAACTGTGTAATACTATAGTGCAACAAACTAGTTAGGTAGAAGTTCTAATCTCAGTCTTGGCAAGTGTAAAAGTGTGTTTGTTTTTGTGTGAGTGTCTGTGTGTGTGTGTGTGTGTGTGTGTGTGTGTGTTTGTAAGTTAATGGTTTTGAGGCCGTTCACACTCAGTACACTTCCCATTGCCCTACTTTAGCACTCCTGCTGATGTCAGTCACCTTTAAAGATCCCTTTGGTCAGCCATCAGCCTTTTATGCTCTGTAATGCTGGCAATGACTATGTAATACTACAGTGCAACAAACTAGTTATGTAGGAGTTCTAACCTCAGTCCTGGCAAATATAAAAAGGTGTGTGTGTGTGTGTGTGTGTGTGTGTGTGTGTGTGTGTGTGTGTGTGTGTGTGTGTGTGTGTGTGTGTGTGCGTGTGTGTGCGTGTGTGTGTGTGTGTGTGTGTGTGTGTGTGTGTGTGTGTGTGTGTGTGTGTAGGTTAATGATTGTGAGGCCATTCACACTCAGTACACTTCCCCTTGCCCTACTTTAGCACTCCTGCTGATGTCAGTCACCTTTAAAGATCCCTTTGGTGAGCCCTTAGTCTTATAAGCTCTGTGGCACTTGAAATGACTGTATAATACTATAGTGGAACAAACTTGTTAGGTAGGAGTTCCTATCTCAGTCCTGGCAAATGTAAAAGTGTGTGTGTGTGTGTGTGTTGGTAGGTTAATGATTTTGAAGCCAAATCACACTCAGTACACTTCCCATTACCCTTCTTTAGCACTCCTGCTTTTGTCAATCACCTTTAAAGATCCCTTTGGTCAGCCTTCAGCCCCATAAGCTCTGTGGCACTTGCAATAACTGCGTAATACTAAAGTAAAACAAACTAGTTAGGTAGGAATTCTAATCTCAATCCTGATAAATATAAAAGCGTGTTTGTTTGTGTGCAAGTGTGTGTGTTTGTAGGTTAAGGATTTTGAGGCCATTTACACTCATTACACTTCCCATTGCCCTACTTTATCACTCCTGCTGATGTCAGTCACCTTTAAAGATCCCTTTGGTCAGCCCTCAGCCCTTTAAGCTCTGTGGTGCTTGCGATAACTGTGTAATACTATAGTGCAACAAACTAGTTAGGTAGAAGTTCTAATCTCAGTCTTGGCAAGTGTAAAAGTGTGTTTGTTTGTGTGTGAGTGTGTGTGTGTGTGTGTGTGTGTGTGTGTGTGTGTGTGTGTGTGTGTGTGTGTGTGTGTGTTTGTAAGTTAATGGTTTTGAGGCCGTTCAAACTCAGTACACTTCCCATTGCCCTACTCTAGCACTCATGCTGATGTTAGTCACCTTTAAAGATCCCTTTGGTCAGCCCTCAGCCCTTTATGCTCTGTAATGCTGGCAATAACTGTGTAATACTACAGTGCAACAAACTAGTTAGGTAGGAGTTCTAACCTCAGTCCTGGCAAATATAAAAGGGTATGTGTGCGTGTGTGTGTGTGTGTGTGTGTGTGTGTGTGTGTGTGTGTGTGTGTGTGTGTGTGTGTGAGGTTAATGATTTTGAGGCCATTCATACTCAGTACACTTCCCCTTGCCCTACTTTAGCACTCCTGCTGATGTTAGTCACCTTTAAAGATCCCTTTGGACAGTCATCAGCCATCTAAGCCATGTGGAGCTTGTAATAACTGTGTGATACTATAACCCAACAAGTTAGTTAGGTAGGAGTTCTGACCTCAGTCCTGGCAAATGTAAAAGCGTGTGCATTTGTAGGTTAATGATTTTGAGGCAATTCACACTCAGTACACTTCCCATTGTCCTACTTTATCACTCCTGCTGATGTAAGTCACCTTTAAAGATCCCTTTGGTGAGCCCTCAGTCTTATAAGCTCTGTGGCCCTTGAAATGACTGTATAATACTATAGTGGACCAAACTCATTAGGTAGGAGTCCCTATCTCAGTCCTGGCAAATGTAAAAGTGTGTGTGAGTGTGTGTTGGTAGGTTAATGATTTTGAGGCCAAATCACACTCAGTACACTTCCCATTGTCCTACTTTAGCACTCCTGTTGTTAGTCACCTTTAAATATCCCTTTGGTCAGCCCACAGCCCTATAAGCTCTGTGCCGCTTGTGATAGCTGTGTAATACTGCAGTGCAACAAACTAGTTAGGTTGAAGTTCTAGTCTTAGTTTCGGCAAATGTAAAAGTGTGTCTGTTTGTAGGTTAACTATTTTGAGGCCATTTACACTCAGTACACTTCCTATTCCCCTACTTTAACACTTCTGCTGATGCCAGTCACCTTTACAGATCCCTTTGGTCAGCCCTCAGCCCTATAAACACTGTGGTGTTTGCAATAACTGTGTAATGCTGTAGTGCAGCAGACTAGCTAGGTCAGAGTTCTAATCTCACTCTTGGCAAATGTAAAAGTGTGTGTGTGTTTGTAGGTTAATGATTTTGAGGCCA
The DNA here is from genome assembly GCF_019279795.1 of Protopterus annectens. Lineage (NCBI taxonomy): Eukaryota > Metazoa > Chordata > Ceratodontiformes > Protopteridae > Protopterus > Protopterus annectens. The sequence continues at coordinate 260,847,442 of NC_056729.1, forward strand.
TTTGCAATCAGTTCACTTCTCATTGCCCTACCTTAGCACTCCTGCTGATGTCAGTCACCTTTAAAGATCCCTTTGGTCAGCCCTCAGACTTGTAAGCTCTGTGGCACTTGTGATAACTGCATAATACTATACTGCAACAAACTAGTTAGGTAGGAGTACTAGTCTCAGTCCTGGCAAATATAAAAGTTTGCCTGTTTGTGTGTTTGTAGGTTAGTGATTTTGAGGCCATTCACACTCAGTACACTTTCCATTACCCTACTTTAGCACTCCTGCTGATGTCAGTCACCTTTAAAGATCCATTTGGTCAGCCCTCAGCCTTGTAAACTCTGTGGCACCTGCAATAACTGCATAATACTATAGTACAACAAGCTAGTTAGGTAGGAGTTCTGACTTCAGTCTTAGCAAATCTAAAAGTGTGTGTTTGTAGGTTAATGATTTTGAGGTCATTCACACTCAGTACACTTTCCATTGCCCTAATTTAGCACTCCTGCTGATGTCAGTCACCTTTAAAGATCCAAATATCCAAAGGAAATCTGGACAGGCTGAAGTAAAATAGCTGTTTATTACATTCCAAATCACATGAAACCCTTTTAAAATGACGAAAAATCCAAATGCAGTAAGTGCTTTCATTTGGCTATGCCAAACTTCCTCTGACAAAGGAGCCATCATTTCCTGTTGTTTAAATAGATGGGTTTACTGTGTATCAGAGGGGAATTGATTTATGTAATAATGTAATGAGCCACCCTGCATCTATTTAAACAACAGTTCTCTGCAAATATGGCTTTTGCTGTACCAGGCAACTGGGTAAATGTCAAATAAATCCTACTAGGACAGCTGAACATTATTTGGGGTTGATCAGAGTCTCTTTAATTGATGGCATGTGTGTACCCAAGAAGACAGAATGCTGTGATTACAACAAGAGGAGAATCAAAAATGTATTAGTTTAAGTGTGCACATGTATGCAACCAGCTTATAGTATGTTTTTTTATGTTTTATATTTTCTTCCTTAACAGATTTGTTTGTTTTTCAACAGAATTGTACATGTTATGGGTCACATTCAAGGTGGGAAATGCTTTGAAATGATTTTCTGTGGTCTCATTTTCATATAGCACACAAACCTGGCATTTCAACAGGGGTGTGTACACTCTTGATATCCCATGTATGTAGGTGTTCATATGGCTGTTTTTGTTAGGCATGGACAGAGGGTCATAACACAGTTGGACACTTTTCCGATTACAACCTAATAATCATGCCTATTCTAGTACCCATATCAGTGTCAGGGCAATGCAACAACCAGTAGCTGTAGACATTTATGTCTGTTGTATGCACTGAAACTGATATTGCACACATGTACAACACGCACAACTTATTTACCTGTCAGTTGTTTTGTACCTTCCAGCTGAACATACGCATGCATACATGTGCTCAGGTGATACCTGGTATACATTTCTGTTCTATGTTAGTATGGCACACTGTATTTACAGTCTTGCTGCTGAGTCATACCTCTCAAACTGTTATAGCAGGACATCTGGACAATGGCACACATAAATGGGTGGCAAAAGCACATCAATATTGACACTGCATTACTATTGCTGTAACATACATAAGTAAGTTGATTGCACAGTAGGCTTTGCCATCACAGTGATAACCTGGAGGATGTCTGACATTCATAACTATGCTATTATGTTATGATGGCATTGTTCACAGACTTGCCAATGGTTTGTCTGACATAACACAACTCTATGTGTACGCTTATTGTCCAGCGGAACACTGTACAGTTGAATAGTATCAACTCACTACATCACATGCAGTTCAACACACACTTCTGCAACAGTACTTTACTATGCACATGCTCTGGATAGGTCTCTTAGATTTACAAGACAAACATGTGTATCATAGTTATATTCACAGGTAACATATGGATATGTACAACATCCCAGTAGCTGGCCTAGCAGTGGCACAGTCAGTAGTGTTTGACAGACACTCCAGTAGTTGTCATATGTCAGCTGTCCTTTCCTGGGGTGAGTCAGGGGCTTGAGCTGTGATCTATGTCACTGCAGACAGAACCAGATACTATGGCCATAGTGGGGTGCTGTTCAGCAGTACATCAGTACTGCAAGTCTTCTTGAGACATATTCTTTCAACCTCCTATTTCCCATTATTACATACCACCTACTGCATTCAATTACATGCTTACTTGTTTCACATACCTTTTTTGGAAAGTAGATTGGGTAATATCTTCAAGTTTGGTATCTTGAATTGCAGTCTTTCTCTCTCCCTCTCTCTCATCTACAGGTATAGAGCTGGTTTGAATAGGTGTCAGCTTGACTTTTGTAGTTAATGCGCATGACCAGGTGATGGTATGTGCACAAATTGGTGTTCCCCACTTGCTAATTGCATGCAGAGCAGCTGTGTAGTTATTCCAATAGCCAATGTCATGGCAACACACTCCTATAATTGAGTACTTCATGTGGATGTTGGCCCTTTATTTTGCCTGTGAAGAAGACATCCTG